>NC_079424.1:22481212-22656212 GCF_026213295.1 Gadus chalcogrammus
TTCCATCTCATAGGTCCCATGGGCTCTACCGGAAGGCGCGTGACTTTGCCACTCTATAGAGGCATTATTTGTTTATCAACACGGCGGATACGCGGGCAGAAAGATGGCAATATGGTTATATGCTATAGAGCCTAGAGTATCTGTGGTATAAAGGCTGGGACGAATTTCGAATTATAAATATGTACAATCCATAACGTTAACTCTGTGGCTTATAGCTCAGCAGACTAGAATACCTCCCGTTGCCAAGTCGTAGCTACGCTCCGTCCTATTTATGTGAAAAACTTTATATTTTGATTGTAAAACGCATGAAAATATAAATGAATGATCTTGATTTATTTTCCTTGACTTCTTTTCCCGCATGACCATGGTATAAGGGGGATAATGCCGTTCGAGGTGTCAAAAACATGTTTGATTGATCGCAATTAAAGGGGACTACTTTTTGAGGGAGATGAACACAAACAGAGTATATATTTAATAAGCATGCAATAAGAATAAGAAAAAGCATAATTATTAAAGTATTTGAATTGTTTTATTATGTTGGCAAGCAAGAAGTAGAATAAATGGGATAATCAGTCTTATTAAAAGGGTTTGTGCAACCAACCGCACAACAAGACATGATTGCGGCTCTTGTCGCTCTCGTCTCTTTCTGCCAACGACATGGGCGTAGAGCGGGGAGTGACGTAGAGCGACAATCCCTCTATAGACACTAACACAGAGTCCCTGTGCTGCAGCGAATTTCAGCAATTCAAGTTTCTTCTATAATATATGGCTGAATCTGGCGAGGACCGGGCCATGTGTGTTACCTCTCACCCAGGCTTTACGCCTCATCGGAACAGTTGGGTATTGGATACATATTTCCGGACCCAGAAAGTGAACTGGAAACTCAAGCCAAAGCCCGCCGGGAGAAACAGACGTCTGAGCATCTCCTAAAAAGATTTGACTATTTGACTATTCAAAAGGTGCTTCCTTTCGAACATAGGCAGTGGCGGCATTAGCAAATTGGGGGCCCAAGGCGAAGATATGTATGGGGCCCACATCGTCCGATCTTTAAAAGAGAACGGAGAAAAAAAAATACTGAATGAATGGTAGATAGGCAGGTAAAGCTAATCTCCGCGGAAGTAAAGGTTGGAGAAGAGAAAAAATACCTTCCCCTTTAAACCCTGCATACACTTCTTTAATCCAAAATGAAAATGGAAAGCAGAGAACACACAAAGTGTAGCAATACACAAAATAATAGTCCCGATGGTTTCCCATAAGAGAATAAGGTTTCAGATAACACCTGTCTTTGCCAAAATGCCAGGAAAATTAGCACTGTTTTTCTTTCTTTTTTAAGATCAAATCAATATCGATATAACCAGCAAGACAAGTAGTTAGGGTAAACCCCCACCAACAGTCATATACTTAGCAAAGCATCACAAACAGCCATATACACAAAAATTGCCAAGATGAATAATTTACTTTGTATGTGTGAGTGAGGTTGCAATTTGCATTGCACTTGAGATTGACATTTCAATCATTCTGCAAACAAACCCATGTACAAGATACAGGATATTATAAGTGAATTGACATTACAGTTGAGATTGAACATTTCAAACATTCTACAAACAAACCTATGTATGACAGAGAGAGAGAGAGAGAGAGAGAGAGAGAGAGAGAGAGAGAGAGAGAGAGAGAGAGAGAGAGAGAGAGAGAGAGAGAGAGAGAGAGAGATTCTATGAGAGGGAAAAGATAGATTGTTCTCCACATCACAAGCTTCTGACACAGAGTCCTACTTATTGACGTCTTCTCACAGGTCTTCAGCTAGCTGCTGCTGCTGCTGTAGAGGCATGTTCAATGCTTTGGACTTTGTTGTTCCTGTCTGTATCCCCAACAGTAGCCGTAAAAAATGTGTCATCTTTGGCAGTGTGCCAAATACTTACCGGCGTCTTTTAACTTATTTATTTTGAGCCGCTTGGGTAACTTTATTTCCTAACCCTTTTCCTAACCCTTAATTGTGTTTTTGCGTGTAGACTCGTCTTGCTTCGTCTCTGTTTTGAGGATAATTGGGGGCCCCCAAGCAGCCGCGGCCTATGCCTCTATGGTAAGACCGTCACTGAACATAAGAAAAGACAGCACTGTTTAAATTGCATTAGACTCCACTCTTCCTAACCGACGTCATTGCGCGACGGCGGGTATTGCCGACCTCTAGCGTCTCTAGTGTGAAACTACAATTTTCCGAATATTGACTAAACAAGAACTCTTTGATCCATGCGTTCTTGCCGTATTGATTTCAATCAGGTTATCGCCAACATTGAGAATCACTTAGGTCGGACTTGGCCAATGGGAATATTTTAGGCCACTTGAATTCTAATTTACATGTGAAAAGAAATAGGCTAAACTTATGTTGATGTTGAAATTAACTGCCCCAATAGTCTTTCTTAAATGTGAAGTTTGCATTTTCTTTTGGTATCCATTATTAGGGTTCCGAGCAGCGAAGCTGCTTGACCCCTATTGTTTCTGTAACGTTTTTTTAGTCCCCTCAATTTCTGTGAAAGTCATACTGCAGCCTATACCATAAGTCGAAAACTTCAAATTTCAGGTATGGTTACCAATAACCCCCTCAACCCATAAACTTTGTGCTACTGCACCCAAAGGTGGCGCTATTGTAAAAAAAAATCATGAATTAGGCTTATTTCTCCTCACCAGATTGACCTGGACGCAAATTAATTTCAGAATATTAATCTCTAGAATCATATGCATTTATAAAACCCGGGTTTTATGCCCTAAAAATGTATACTTTTCCCACAATTTCATATTAAAGCTAAACATGATAAAAAGATTCACAGGCTAAAAAAAGAATAAAATATTCACCAAACTGTCCACATAAAATCTTTAGACCAAGCCTCACAAAAATCATTGAACAGAATTTGTTTCACTTAGATCCATTTGAGAAATATTGGCCAATAAAGTTGGTGCAGTTAGCCCATTTTTCTTACATGACCATTTTGTTATTGTATAAAAAAAACATACGACTATTATTACGTGGATACTAATATCCCCCACTACTAATAAACCCAAATTGTAGTACTTTGCCCAAAGGTGGTGCTTTTTAAAAAAATTATGAACTAGCCTTATTTCTCCTCACCAGATTGACCTGGACTCAAAATTCTTTCATCATATTAATCTCTAAAATCAGATGCATCTTTTTCACCCTGGTCTTCTGCTCTAAAAATGTTTACTTTTCCCACAATTTCATAGAAAAGCCAAACGTCCACAGTCTCCACCCATTTTGCCTATATGACCATTTTGTTATTGTATAAAACTGCCATACGGCTATCATTAGGTGGATACCATTAACAGTGCAAATTTTCAGATCTGTGCTCTTTTAAGAAAGCCCTGGATTCTCTTGTGAAATGTGTGCTTGGAGTTTTCTTGATGTTGTGTGCTTATCAATCGACATTTTCACTATGTGAATGAGGCTTCATGCAGTTCAGGAATGTCAGTGGCTCAAATGGATAATGCCGTGTACTGGTGATCCTTAGGTTGAGAGTTTGAATCCTGATTTGAGCATTAAGCACAAGCTGAACATGACGTTCTGTCATTGCCACTCATTTAAGAAACACAACATTGAACAGCACCTGAAATTCATCAGTCAATCAACATTCCGGCTCATTAGTTTCCAAGAATCGGTATGCCAAGACACAGTATGGCATTAGGGGAACTTCTTTGTTAACCATTTTTCCTTCACAATTAACTCTGTCATATTTATATTTCTTCCGTTAGTGTTCTTGACTACAAAGGTTTAATTTCCCCAGAATTTTTCAGGTATATGCTTTTAAGAAAGCCCTTAATTCACTTGAGAAATGTGTGCTTGGAGGTTTCTGTATGTTGTATGCTTATCAATAGACATTTCGACCATGTGAATGATGCTGCAGTTCTGGTTTATCAGTGGCTCAATGGGATAATGCCTTGTGATCCTTAGGTTGAGAGTTTGAATCCCGATTATAGCATGCTGAACATAACATTCAGCCATTGCTTTGCAGCTCACCCGAAAGCCGAGGCACAGTATTGCATTAAGTGGAACATCTTTCCTTCATAATTATTTGTCATATTTATATATCTTCCATTAGTGTGTTCTTGACTTTCTTGACGTAGAGTCGGTAAACTTTGTCTGTGTTATGTTGCTTTAAATATTGCCGCCGTAAAGGGTTATGGGATACCACTGTCTCCTTTCCTTTCACAAAGGAAGCTCAGGAGTAACCTATGCTAAAGGAGGGTTAAAGGAAGCATCGAGGCTCCTTTCCTAAGCATTTTTAGAATTCGAACAACCTTTCCTCCAAGCACTTCCGGGTCGTCCCCATAGGAAAGGAAATTTCCTATGCAAAAAAGAGAATTCGTAGAGGCCCCTGGTTTTGTTAGCATAGGTAACACCACCTGCGGCAAGCCACCATCAAGTACTTTAGGCCTGGTTTGGTTAACTGGCTAACACCACCTAGTGGTGAGCCACCATCAGGTACTATAATAATAATCTGATGATGTGACATAGTCATTCATAGTTCACACTCATGAGTTTGTAACGTTAACCTCTGGTCATGACTCACATCACACGCACACACGCAAACACACATACAGACATACAAACACACAAACACACACGTGCACATGCACGCACACACGCACATGCACACATGCGTGGACACACACACCCAAGCGAACATTTGTGTGCATAATCCAACACACACACATATGCACACGGACATAAACACACACACACATACACATACACACAGACACACATACAAACACACACACAAAAAAAGAAAGAGGAATGCCTGGTGAGACAAAAATAATACTCCAACTTGTGCTGCAACGATGTGACCCCAAATAACACAGTTCAGACGTCACATTAACGAGGCACAGGCATGTATCTAGAGTCTACTAGGCTGTGCGTGTGTGTGGGTGAGAGAGAGAGGAGAGATGCAATATACTGTTGCTTCATTTTGAGGAGAGAGGAGAGATGCAAAACCACAGAACAGGACAAACAGAGGCAGGAGGGTTGAAGAGGACACAGCAGAGATGAGGAAAGAAAAGAGAGCATACCTTTATAGTAGAACAGGCATCGGTCTGCGAGGACAAACCAGCGTTTGTTCCACTGCTTTACCCCACTGCTGGCCTGGAGGAGAAACGTTCAATCACTCATTTATAACAGGAGGTTGATCACTATATCAAGGCTCTAAATAATAAAATAAGAACACAAAGAAGATCAGAAGGTCAGGACCAGGTTAACCCGTGCCCAGGCCCGCCGCTCCCTCTACGCAGAGTCCGCAGAGTGCGTAGGGCACCGCCTACCTGGGGGGGGGGGGGGGGGCACCAAAAATTAAGGTTTAAAAAATAAATAAATTAAATAATTGAATTATAACAATATATTAATTAGTGATGAAGAGGCCCACCGTTGTGTTTTTTCTTAATTGTGTAACCTATCACCCAGGGCCGGTGCCCCCCCCCCCCTGCTCGGAAGTCCTGTCCAGGGCACAATTTAATGTCGAGCTGCCTAGGGCACCGAAACGGCCAGCAGCGGCCCTGCCCGTGCCATGGATACATGTGGTCTTTTGTGTGCTTGTGAAAATTATTATTATTTTAATTTCTTAAATGCAGGTCTTGGGGACATGCATTTGTATATTCCTGTGATGAGAACGTTGACCTGAGGAACACTGAGTAATCATCATGAGATGTTCTGAGGATGTCTGAGTGATGAAAGGGGTTGAAAGGGGAGTGATGAGGGGCCCAGTGTTATTATTGCCAATTTTGAGTTTGTATGTATAGAAACAAAAACAGAATTTAAACTTCAATATTTGCTTTTTACTGACTCATTATGTACCAATCTGAGCGCTCAACTCCAATCACTCTGTCTGACTGAAGAGGGCTATTTCTCTGCGGTATGATATAATGAATCGGTCTTGTGTGATTAGAGTTAGGGGACGCTTTCTAATCTCAAGCCTCTAACCCTTAGAGGCTAAGTGTGATGTCATCCTGACTGGGGGCTGACTATCTCGTGTTGACCTGAAGGCTGGACTCACCTGCTTGTACAGCCAGCCCTGCTTGGTGACCTCAGCCTTGGCGTTCCTCCGCATGGAGTTGGAACGCTTCCCAAACATGGCCGCCTTCCTGGTGGCGCGTGGATTCTGGTGGGAGGAGACAGAGAGGAGGGAGGAGGCACAAGGATGGGAGATATAAAAGAGGCCTGAGGGACACATCTTGATGGTTCTCCAAGCTGCTGATGGGGTGATTCAGGGCAAAACCGAGAGCAGCTCTCATCACTTCTAGGTGGAGCGCTACATAGACACTTTGAAGAGCCATCCTACCAATTATTATATTATTAATATTTTATATTATATATCCAGCAAGTCTCTCAGCCGATTGTTAGCTGAAGCAGAATGGAGCCTATTGAAATACAGAACGTTTCTCAGTCATTAATCATTTTTCAGATGTTGTGCAACAAAATCGCCTTCTGTAAACAATACTAACAAACTGTATTTGTTTGATTCACATGGCGTCTCAGCGTGGAAACGGTCAGCTGTATTTAGTCTGTAGCCTGTCTTTGTGAAGTGGGACAGAAGTATGTGCCGAGACCCGAGGGCGTAACTTTGGGTCTACCATTGGGGGGGTTAAACTCGGGGCATATTTATTTATTTATTTTTTATTTGTTTATTTATTTATTGAATCATTGTCTTGTGTAAAAGGTAAGATGCCAATTATCTGTTCTTGTATTAGAAATACATTGCGATAATTTTACTGATTTTGGCTACTTTTTGACTATTTATGCCATAATGACACAGTAGTTAAATTCAGTGTTTAAGCACTAGCCAGCAGTGGCAGCTTCCAATTAATTGATTTTGTGTGTGTGTTCACTATCTAATGAAAGAAATCGCAAGAACTTAAAGATTAATCACTTGCATCACTGTCTTGGCACCTACATACAGCAAATGTATTATGCACAATTGAACTATCAATGCATCACACAATACAGGGTGGCACACTGGAGGGCAGCTTGCACCTCTATTCTGAACATGGCAAACTGATTTCACATATTGGTGGGCATCACCAGTTCAAACTAAGAAAATCTAAACAAAAGCATGTAAATACAAAAGAAGGCCTATCTGTAAACATATTAGGCTACAACTTAACACACATACCAAGTATTTGACTAAAAGAAACAGGATGCTATACTGACGTCTATTCTGCCAGCAACTATAGTAATGCTAGCAGACTATAGTACATACCTCACATTGACCCAGGAAAACATCTAAACCCTCACCCAGGCAGGTGCACACCTCACATTGACCCAGGTACAACCCTCAACTATCAGCTATGTACACTATCTACATGTTCCCATTTGTCTAGTATATTCAGTTATCTACTAGGGATGGGTCAGAATATCTGATTATTCGTTCCCGAGGGTCAAAGTCGATTTGTAACATTTTTTCCCATTCAAATAAACATGGATTAAGTGACAGAACTAATGGACCTCGAAGGGCATTATCCGGGTTAATGCACACCCTGCAGCCAATCAGAATTGAGCATTCCCCCAGACCATGGTATAACAATAGGGGTATTTAACTCCTTTTCGTCAGGATGTTTACTCCTTTTGGCTGGTGACGACGACCAACAATGAAAAATTGTTGTCTGGCTGCCTTTCAGTGTACTTTTCATCTCCACATTCAGTTAGCATGAACCTGTCTTTCTCCAAATATTCATCACAGTGACACACAGTGAAATAGTACGTTTTGGTAGAGAAAACGGGTTGGGTAATACCAAGTAGTCGGTGGGCGTGCGGGGAGGGGGGGGGGGGTTACATTACAGATGATTAAAACATGATACTATCTTGCTGGGTAATGAAATTAATAACGAAAACAAACAAGTTATTCATTCAGAATATTTCTTATTTTTGTTAATCTGATTAACAATCAGATTAGGGGGGTCATGACCCCCCTAACCCCCCCGCAAATCACGCGCCTGCCGAGACCCGAGGAAACAAGGAGCCCACACTGGAGCCGACAGACAACTGCTAACCCAACCCCTGTGGCATGCAAGTCCTCAACCTAAACCATAATCCACCTGTTCAACATCTTCTATAAACTCCTATTTAGTCTACCGTCCACCACTCACCCTTGCGTTCGGCTGTGCTTCCGGGGCCATGTCGGACCCCCTGTTGGTCTGGTTGGAGTTAGAATCATTGACGTTACTGGTGGCGCCGGCCGCTCTCCCTGCAACCTTCCCATTCATCTCCAGCTCCCAGCTCCTTGAAGGACAGAGCAGAGGCATCATGCAATTCATTCATCAGATACCGCAGGGGGGTCACAGGCATTTATGAGTGGCATGGTAATACCGTCTCCTCTTGAAGCAAAGCAGGCCTGGTCCTGCTCTTACCTTGGATGAGAGACCAGCTGGGGCTGGAAAAGGTGTTGATGGTCCAGTAGGGGGCGCTCATCCCTCTGGCCTCTATAATACCCACAATGCCCTAGACATTGAAGAGGCCTGTCTTTCGTTTGAGATGTTAATGCGAGGTCTTGGCTCCCTGTGGTCACCTAAGATCCCATAACACTGACTAGAGTAGGGGGCTAACTCCGGTGTCTGTACACCTCATCACTCAGTGTGCGCGTGGATGTGTGTGAGTGTGTGTGTGACTCACTGCAGATATGTGTGTATTTGTTTAGGCTCCTCCCACTGGATGTGGTTCACTGCATATCCGCTGGGTTCATTCTGACTGGAAACAGAGAAGAGAGAAGATTGAAATTATTATTGTGAGATGCCTTATGCTCCGTCCCTCCTTCATCATCATCAAACAGCCACAAGTCATCCCTTGAAAAGAGAGAGAGGCAGACACTGCACTCATTCTGTATGAGAAGACACCTTCTTCATCTCCATGAAACCCTACACGGGGACATGATTAAAGAATCCCAATAAAGGCCTGTCCCAACCAGTGGCTCTACACTGCTCACAGCACTACAGATGCCTAGAATTTACATTTACATTTGGGGCATTTAGCAGATGCTTTTATCCTAAGCGACTTAGAATAAGTACATTTTTCAGAAGAAAGTACAGTAATGATGTTTATTGAAACAAGTTCCAAGTTCATGTTCATTAAGTGCCAAGGCGTACAACATACAATAAGAATGTAAATTAAGTGCCAGGACATACAACATACAATAAGAAGGTCAATTATTGCAGGGACGTACGACATACAATAAGTGCTAACTACCAACTTTCCACATCGGCATCCCAGCCCGAGGAGCCAAACATGATGAACGTGTTCCCATCTCGGTGATGTCCGATGCGGTCAGAGGTAAACACACAGAGTGATCACTCTGTCTCTCTGCTGCATTTACAATGGAGAGCTCCTTTTGGACTGTCAGGAAAATTTGCTGAAGTTAAATGATCAAAACATTTGCTTTAAACTAATGTCTGCAGCATAAACACAGCAGGCCTTTCAAGAGGTTGTAATAACCGCTGGCTACACTAGCCCATAGCCACACTCTTGAGTGAGTGAGTGAGTGAGTGAGTGTGTGAGCGAGTGAATGAGTGAGAGAGTGTGTGTTTGTGTGTTTGATAGAGAGATAGAGAGTGTGCATGTGTGTGTGTTGGATCGAGAGATAGAGTGCGTGTGTGTGTGTGTGTGTGTGTGTGTGTGTGTGTGTGTGTGTGTGTGTGTGTGTGTGTGTGTGTGTGTGTGTGTGTGTGTGTGTGTGTGTGTGTGTGTGTGATCGAGAGACAGAGAATGTGTCTGTGTGTCTGCTCATTTGTATGTGTGTGTGTTTGTGTGTATGTGTGTGTGTGTGTGCATGTATGTGTTTGTGTTTGATCGCGAGATAGAGAGTGTGTGTGTGTGTGATCGAGAGATAGAGTGTGTGTGTGTGTCTGCCTATGTGTATGTGTGTGTGCGTGCGTGTGCGTGTATGATAGAGAGATATAGTGTGTGTGTGTGTGTGTGTGTGTGTGTGTGTGTGTGTGTGTGTGTGTGTGTGTGTGTGTGTGTGTGTGTGTGTGTGTGTGTGTGTGTGTGTGTGTGTGTGTGTGTGTGTGTGTGTGTGTGTGTGTGTGCGTGCGTGCGTGCGTGCGTGCGTGCGTGCGTGCGTGCGTGCGTGCGTGCGTGCGTGCGTGTGTGTGTGTGTGATCGAGAGATAGAGAGTGTGTGTGTGTCTACTTATGTGTATGTGTATGTGTGTGTGTGTGTTTGTGTGTGTGTGTCTGATAGAGCGATAGAGTGTGTGTGTGTTGGCATCAGGTCCAGGTCCTGCATGTGTGTGTGTCGTCACTGTACCTCACTGCAAACCTGCAAACCTGCAAACCTACGCAGGAGGAGCACTGCATGCCACAACAACAGTGAATTGGAAATTAGGGAGCTGCTCTGCCATTGGAAGAGAGAACAGCCCTTCCCCATCCTCAGCCACACCGGGTTGAGGCTTCTGTTATTAACTATGCACTCAGACAGTAGCAACTCAACTCATAGTTACACATACAGAATACCTCACACACAAACCATCTACCATTAGGAATACTCTCTCTGTCCCTCTCTCTGTCCCTCTCTCTCTCTCTCTCTCTCTCTCTCTCTCTCTCTCTCTCTCTCTCTCCCCTCTCTCTCCCCTCTCTCTCCCCTCTCTCTCTCTCTCTCTCTCTCTCCCGCTCTCCATCCTCAAGTCACGCACACAGCCACACACACAGGCACACACATGGACGCCCTAAACAGTGTCAAAGCAGTGCGCCTGCTCCCGGCAACACTGCAATGCAGTCCTCCCTGACCTCCAAGCTTCCCCCAGCATGCTTCTACCACATCTTTATGTGCCTAACATACTTTACAGTCCTTCTCTCTCTCTCTCTCTCTCTCTCTCTCTCTCTCTCTCTCTCTCTCTCTCTCTCTCTCTCTCTCTCTCTCTCTCTCTCTCTCTCTCTCTCTCTCTCTCTCTCTCTCTCTCTCTCTCTCTCTCTCTCTCTCTCTCTCTCTCTCTCTCTCTCTCTCTCTCTCTCTCTCTCTCTCTCTCTCTCTCTCTCTCTCTCGTCCTCCTGACACTCCTCCACCTACCTCACCCTTCTGTCCACGCGGAACTTCAGCATCTTTCACCGGGCTGGTCATATGCTCCGGACAGACAGAGCAGCAGCAGAGAGTATGGGCACTATTCAGAGGTTTCTTTAAGGAGAAAGAGAGAGCGAGAGAGAGAGAGGTAGCTGCAGCTGAGGTTTAGAAGAGACCTGCTTTTAATGCTGATGTAGCTGTCTGAAATAGGAAATGCTGTCCTCTTCTCTCTCCTTGAGAATGCCATGCTGTGGCCCGTCTCTCTCTCTCTTTCGCCATCCTACTCCACCATCTCACCTCTCTTTCTCACCCCTTATCACTTCTCGAGAACCATAAAACATGAGTACTCCCTCTTCCCTCCTCTTCGCCTCCTTCACTATATTCACACTCGGTCTGGGCTTTCTGTCACTCTCTATCTCTCTCTCTCCCCCCCTCTCTTTCTCTCTCTCGCTCTGAAATACCCTAACAGGCTCCCTTGTCGCAGAGAAATGCCATGTTCAGCTTGTTTATTTGACTTCCTTCTCCCCTCTCTCGCTCTTCCTCCCTCCTCTCTCTCGCTCTTCCTCCCTCCTCTCCCTCGCTCTTCCTCCCTCCTCTCCCTCGCCCTTCCTCCCTCCTCGCTCTCGCCCTCCCTCTCTCTCTATGACCACTCTCTGGGGGAGGACGCTGCTGTCACACCAGTTGTCTCTTGCCACACACACACACACACACACACACACACACACACACACACACACACACACACACACACACACACACACACACACACACACACACACACACACACACACACACCTACCTACACACACACACACCCCTATTCAGAACGGATTCAGGGTGACCCTAGGATATGGGTGTGGTCCTCAGGGCCCCACCTCGGGGCCCACCATGCGGTCTCTGTAGACCCTACTGAGGTATGTATCAGACGTATCAGGGTCATCAGAGGGGCCTCATAGAGCCGAGAGGACGTTGACAGGCTAATAACTCAGGGATGGTTTAGTGCATGTGGACGTCCATGAACATGATATCATGTCAGCAGAGCAATGATCTGAGTATAGTAGTATTTTATCAATAATAGTATTTTCATTTCAGTAGTTTGACATAATCTAGTAATGTATAAAGGAAATATAACATTCAACATAGAGATGGTTCCATGTTGAATGAGCATTAAAGACCACTCGACTGAGAGTGAACCCGTGGCTGATGGAGATGTTCCTCATAACCTTCCCCTGAAGAACAGGCTGCTAATGAATAGGCTATCGATTGGTGTCATTAGGCCGTGCAGTCAGCTTCCTTTTCCACATTTATAGTCTCGGCCCTGCGGAGTCTGCTACATTATTATCATAAACATATTAGTGGAAAACCTTCAGCATTAAGGCTTGGTGATGATGATCTTGCCTGATGCACCTCTCTGAGCCCTTCTTAGCCTTCTTCAACACTCACGCCTGATGTTCAATATTAATCCCCTCCCATCACGTCCCCTCGACCCACCCTGCGGCTGGGTAGCCATCATAGAGAGCTAGGAACAAACGGTTAACTGCAAACGGTATACTGCGTGTGTCCGGAACTGTCCTACCATGAAAAACCTTCAGATCGTATCTTCCATCACTCTGATGTCATTTGATATATATTCAAGAAGTTAGAATGGGACAAAATACACTTTTTGTTTTGCAGGATATGACTAATGGGTGCGTGTATTTCTGTGTGTCTGTGTGTATGTAGATCTGTTTGTCTGTGTGGGTGTCGGGTTGTGTGTGTCTACGTGTATGTGTGTGCGTATATTTGTGTATGTTTGTGTGTGTGTTTGTGTGTGTGTCACTGCAGCGTGTGTGTAGGTGATATGACACCACCTCATAACTGCTCTAGCTGTGCTGTAGTATCTTACAAACTCAACTTAGAAGTCCTATTAGCATGAACTTAACAAACAAGACAGTTATTTATCTGATGTTTATTTATCTTATAATGATGTCCCCCCCCACCTCTCCCTGCCTCCTCCTCTAAACCGGTGGGGGGGGGGGGGATAGTGCAGAAGGCGGCTGCCTGATTTACACCACCCTCCACACCTCCTTCTTATTGATTCCTCCCCCCTGCAGAGGACTGCAGCCCCCCCCCAAGGGGAAGGGCTAACCCAAAGCGGTCGATGGCTCTTCATCAGACGCACTGCTGACTAGGGCTGGGCAGGAGGCCGCTCTGAAGGATGGCTGCAGGCCTACGGGGGCTGGGTCAGAACAACACAAACCCCTGATGGACAGTTACAGGCCTACGGGGGCGGGGTCAGAAAAACACAAACCCCTGATGGGCGGTTGCAGGCCTACGGGAGTGGGGCCAGAACAACACACCCCTCTGATGGACGGCTGTAGCAGGCCTACGGGGGCGGGATCACAACATCACACACCTCGCTCCCTGCATTGGCATGGGTTTGTGGATCTACCCAATACCCTTACATGTGTTCATGTGTTCATGTGTTCATGTGTTCATGTGTTCATTTGTTCAATGCCGCATGCAGGCTATGAGAAGAGGCCTAAAAGAGTAATAATGTGTGGGGTGTAAGAACAGCATTAGGATGCTAATGGATGATCTGGTCCTGTTTCCATGCCTGATAACCTCCCTGTGCTTCCAGTGGGTGCTTCATTAGTCCCTCCAGGACAGGGTCAACAGCCTCTTGAGCCTCACGTTTGAGACAGGGAGGGATTCCGCAAACTTGACCTCTAGCCGTTTGTTATCGGGGGGCCGTTTTCTGTATCCAGCCAACATTCTATCTCTAGACGAAAACGACCACAGGATTCACTAAGGAACAGCCTCTCATGGGTCAATGTCCTCATTATGGTTACAAATAGAAGACATGTGCAAGCATGAAGTCAAATCCCTCAAAGGCAGGCTGAGACCGAGGCAGAAGTATGCTTCCTAAAACATCTTCTCCTTGAGGAAACAAACTCCAAACAAGCAAGGAGCCTAGCACAGACGAGAGGCTCCACACAACTTTTCACATGAATTAGTCTGTGAGTATGAGGCGAGGAGGAGAAGTAATGCTTCAGGAAGTTGTTAGAGCCGGAGGATAAGTCAACTGTAACGAGACAGCAAAGGGACGGGAAGTTATTCATGACAGATTATAGTGTTTTAATTTAACCATGCCATACGCTGAAACCCCAGCCAGGCCCTCAGCAGAACCTACTCATGTTCTTACTCAGCAACCAAAGAGCATCACTCCCTCTCTGCCATCGAGAACTGCAATTTCACACACCTGTGATTGACAAGGAAGATGGATTCCCCGCACCAATCAGGGAAGAGATGCCCTGATTGGTCATTGGTGAGCCGTGAGTGGTCTAAATCCTAAAGTTTCCCATAGAGGCGGGGCCAAGTCAACTTATTTCACACACTAATAGCTGACAGATGCCTGTTTTTAACAGGTTAGATAGGTACTCAAACAATACTTCTTGAATCTTACCCACAGCACCTAAAATGTATTGACAGAAATGTAATCAGGGTTATCAAGGCAACAATTAGCCTGAATAGTCAAATGGATTAGTGGTGCTCTGAATGATGGTACCAAGGGGGTTTAGACACCAGGCAGGATGTGGACTGAGACGACTCATGGACGGAGGACACTGGCTTGTTTACTAATTGGCATGATATTCAAGTCAACCCCAGCTGGGGTTTGTCACTCTTGTAGTTAAACAAGACGACTGCGATAAGATAACAGAGCAAAAATTTTGGACTGCTCTTTAATTTGACTCTTGAAAGATTCCCTGGCGAGCTATATCGTGGCTCTGCCAACAATATGTTGTGTGTTGTTTTTCTGCTTACTATTATTAGGACTTGCCTGCCATAATATATTTACGTTGTAGAAATGTTCTTCCTTTTTTGTAATTATATTTAATCAGCATTTCTGAGACTATTACTGGATTATTAAAAAGGATTATACGGTTCATTCACCCAGGCTCATGACCTCAGGCTGGCTGAAGAAAAGAGTCATGGAGCAGTCCTCCATGTAGCCTCTCGGCTATCATCATAATGACTGGATTCATCACTTCTGATTGGCCGGAAGGCCAGGCCACGCATATCATAGGATGTGACTGAAGAAGTTCCAAATTATGGCAAGCAAGTTCATGAGCCCTTTCAAAGTCACCGGTTGCTGGTATTTAATCCCAAGGCCGTGATTCTGACAGGTTTGAAGCTAATCCTGAAACAAGGCACTGAGATACTCAGCCTGGGGATGGATGAGAAGCTAACTGGCAGACAAGGATTATAGAAAGGGATTATATAGAAATAAGGATTAACGTGCATAATGCCTACCACACGTTACGTTTAGAATCTGGTCCTAGTCGATTTGATCTCCATTTTTTGATTCACAATTGATTGAGAAATACCGCTCTCTTCTTTTGACTAACTAGGAAAACCAAAGCTTGGGCTGCGTTCCTTTTAACATGGATAAAACAAGGGCCAAAAAATTAAAATAACTAAAAGTTACATATTTATTTATTTTATAATGCAGTTTTTTTAAATAGCTTGAACACCATAGACACATGCTTAAACCATAGTAACACAACTTGAAGTTTTTGTTACTATACCTTAAACACATGTAACCATTCCAATTCCTTCAGCCGGCTACAAAAAGGCCAAAGCATAATTGTGCACGTCCCGGGGCAGTGCGGGGGAAATATATCATTGTTTGCCTCCATAAGCCTTCGAGGGTAACAGCCCCATCACGCAAAAATAGGTCACCACAATACCCAATATATGCTCACATTTCTAGATGCACTTCATGATGCAGCTGAATAGGAATGATCAGGGCAGCCGAGGTTTGTTGTTGTCAGGGATAATGTTTGTTTCCATCGGGCTGTTTTGGTCCAGAACTGGTACACCAACCATAAACATTTTAAGTCGTATACTTGCCCCCTTACTCGCCATTTCTAAACCCTATACAAGGTTTTCGGCTTGAAGATGGCGAATATATGACCGCCAACCACATGCCCGCATGCCTCTTCTGCAGGCAATGGAACAGGCCTGCAGATTCGCGGTTCCAAAAAAATGAAACATATATGTTCTATAGTCCAATCTCATTGTTAAGAAATGACAGAATTTCCTCGGCCCTGATAGCATTTTGGAATTTCTTATGTGGCCACCAATGACAAATAATTGCCCACCTCTGATGTACAGACCTCTTCTGACCTGAGGCCTCTCAAAGCGCTTTCCAATTAGTGCCTCACGTTCACCATTACATACACACATTCTTGCAACCATTCATACAAACATCCACGCATACCTACACACACATCCATACACATATTCACAGAAACATTTATAGAACCATTCATACACACATACACACAGACCTACACACATCCATACACACATTCATATCAGATCCACAGACACATTAATACACAAATTCATACAAACATTCATACACCTTCACACATCACGGCAGGATCAGGGTCTGACACCTTGCTCAGGGAAAACTCCACACTCACAGTAAGGTGAGCTGGGAATCAAATGGACTTGCCTAAACCCCTGGGCTACAGCTGCCAAAAGAAAGAGTCAGGTATGAGGCAGAGTAGTTAGACTGCGGTACACTATTTGTACCTCAGTCATTTGCAATATTACGTACACATTTCAAATGTCTCCCTGCAATAGAACACTTTACAATTTATACTGTTGAGTGGATCACACAATAAAGCTCTTCTGAACACTGTGATGACCCCAGCAGTAACAGCATCCCATTGTCCCATGTTCTGTTTGTGTCCATGTTCTCTCTGAGTGTGTCCATGTTCTCTCTGTGTGTGTCCATGTTCTCTCTGTGTGTGTCCATGTTCTCTCTGTGTGTGTCCATGTTCTCTCTGTGTGTGTCCATGTTCTCTCTGTGTGTGTCCATGTTCTCTCTGTGTGTGTCCATGTTCTCTCTGTGTGTGTGTCCATGTTCTCTCTGAGTGTGTCCATGTTCTCTCTCTGTGTGTGTCCATGTTCTCTGTCTGTGTGTGTCCATGTTCTCTCTGTGTGTGTCCATGTTGTCTGTGTGTGTCCATGTTGTCTGTGTGTGTCTATGTTGTGTGTGTGTGTGTGTGTTTCGATGTTCTCTCTCTGTGTGTCCATGGTCTATCTGTGTGTGTCCATGTTCTGTGTGTGTGTGTCAATGTTGTGTTTGTGTGTCTATGCTTTAAAGGCTCAGGTTTAGATGAGTTGTTACTACTGCTGCTGTTCCCTTGCCAAACCTCCTTGGGTGTTGAGAAATCTCTTTCTAACACCACTCCTTAATACAAGCTGCAATCTGTTCTGTTTCTTCGAGGAATGCCTTTGGCCTCCTCTGTGCTCTGCGGTGTCCTAGCTTCCCTGGCCGTAGACCTCTGTTGACTAGTGGGCCGCTGAGAGTCAACATCGTGGACAGATCGCTGGGAGCTGATGTAATGTTACAGCAGACACTCTGTGCAGGGCAGAGGATGCTTGCACACAACCCCACAGATCCTCTTTCAAACTAAGGAGTTCATAATAGCTCTCAACTCTCCTTCGGATGGGAAAACAGTTCTATTTTGCGTCTGTCACAACATGGCCTTGTGCTTTGGGCTTCGGACTAATAATGTATATAGTAGAAAAATCCATATAGTAGACTGCACTGCACTTTATAGCAATGCATAGAAAATCAATAGACACAAACAGATGTTTGACAGACATCTGAGGCACTGAATAAATCAATGTAATGCCATGCTTATGAAAAAAGGGTTATGTTCCATCAGTGAGTAACCTGATAGGATCATGCTTACATGATGCAGGTCACATGATGAAATAGCCAACCGATTGGCTACTTAGTATGACTTAGTTGTTCTGCTTGAACAAACACATTGTACAATTCAAACGTTGGCTACACTACAGCAAAGATGGCGCTAGCAGAATCAAAATCAGGAGTAGGGGAAGCAGCAGAAGAGAAACTCCTAGCAGAGTTCAACAGTATTGCAGGACGTCATGGAGGCAGAGTGCTCTCATGGCCAAGAGGAGGCTAGGGGCTGGCTGGGTTCCACCAATCGACAACTCAAACAGTTCTTGGAAAATGAATGTTTCCTATTCTTTGTGAGAGCCACTCCCCCCTCAGTGTCTAATTGTAGATTGCCCCCCCAGGCCTTATCTGGGACCAGGAGCTGGGGCCAGGAGAAACTCTAACATGGAGGCAGAGGCTCCAACCATCAGTCCTTTTCAGGAGTTATTTTCTTTCCCCTTTTTGCCTTTTTCACCAGAAGAGAGAGGGGATTGTGGGGGTGGGGCTGGTGGAGGGTAGGATGGGGGGCAGTCGCACACATGTGGAATGCATTGGAAATGGCACAGCTGGTTGAATTTAAACCCTGGATTGAGAGAGACCTCTCTCTCTGTCCCTCTGGATGCCAGCCTCCGCACCACGCTTCCAGAGTTCCCTCCTCATTCATTTGTTATCTTTCTTACCGGATACACACACATACACACACAAAAACACACCCACTGCCACACACACACACACACACACACACACACACACACACACACACACACACACACACACACACACACACACACACACACACACACACACACACACACACACACACACACACATACATAGATAGATACAGATACAGACGCTATGTCACAGGGTACGTGTGGTCCAGCGTTGATTGGCTACTGGATATTATGTAACACTGTGGACCATTTGTCCATTCTTGTCATACAAACACCCTCATTATGTGTGTGTGTGTGTGTGTGTGTGTGTGTGTGTGTGTGTGTGTGTGTGTGTGTGTGTGTGTGTGTGTGTGTGTGTGTTACTTGGTGTGTTTGCGTACAGTGTTGTTCATGCCAAACCTGTTACTACTACTACTACTGCTACTGCTACTACTACTACTACTACTACTGCTACTGCTACTACTTCCACTTTCACTACTTCTACCACTACTAATACTAGTGCTCCTACTACTACTACTACTACTACTACTACCACTACATGTTCTCCTGCCCTGTTTCTGCACACAGATTCTGTCCAAGACCAACACTGTGGCCTTCAAACCTTCTAATTCAGTCAGTAAGGACTAATGTATTATTTGGTCAGGGTTCTGTTTTGTGAGAATAACATAAGAACTTTAATAATAAACTTTATTATTAATATGCATTTATTAATACGTTGTTTAATGCATGTGAATGCATGCACATGTATGTGCGTCTGTGTGAGAGAGTTAGCCATTATTTGGTCGTAAACATACATTGTTTGCTCACAGCCATGATAGCTTACTGCTATCTGGGGAGTGAATCAGGGTGGCTCATCTACGCTGTAAGACATGTATTACTGTATGACTATATGACATGTATGACATGTATGCCATGTATTATTGTATGACATGTGTTACTGTATGACTTGTATTACTGTATGACATGCATGACATGTTTTACTGTATGATTGTCAGTTCTGGAAAAATGATGGCAAATGGATAACAATGGCAATGGCCACAAACATACCATATAGCATTAACATAGAACAGAAAGGAACATAATAGGGGAGATATCGATGTGATCCCCCATTACTGTTACTTTTGGACATTGAGAATCTAGTAGGCAGGGAAATAAGGTTCACATTAGGATTGCATTCCTATTCTGAAAAGCCCCCACCCCATTGTTGGCAAAAGGACTATGTTGACGCTTTGTCCTTTTATGAACGAAAGCAAACATTAACGCAAGTGTGCGTATGCAGGCGTCTGCTGACCCAAATGCTCTCTTCCTGTAAGCGAGTTTATGTTGGTTGGCTGGTTGATTTTGTAGAGGGAGACATCGTCCCCACAGGACATGCTTTACCACAGGATATTGTACAGCATGTCTTCTCCAGTGAGGAGAGGGAGGAAGATGAACCTTAACATTGTTGAGAATAAAAATGTAGATCGCCCAGACTACCGTAATGAATGAATGCCCTTAAATATGACCACTTTAATGCCTTTGTATAGGTAAAGTTAGTTTCACTGGGTAAAGGGACATTAGCACCCCCTATCGCCTATTGACAATTATTTCAGGGAGGACGTTCCTCCCTCAGCCTCCATTGACTCCCATTAATTTCCCCATAAGTGTTGGTGGCTAGTGAATAACATGGGGTTCAATGGGAGAGAGGAGGAAAGTCCTCCTCTGATTGAGTGTGACTAGCTAACGGATCTGGATCGCGCCAACGTCTATTCACGAATAGGCTGGAATCCTGGCTGCGCTATGAACCAATAAGAAGGAGCCCTGGCTGCGCTATGAACCAATAAGCAGGAGCCCTGGTGGTGGAGAAGCCGGAAAGTCTCTGCTACAAGAACCAATGAACCCGCTCAGTGGTAGGCCTAGTTTCCACCAGTAGTAGTACGCTACTGTTCGTTGCGGTAAAGTGCGGCTCGGTCCGCTTATATTGGCGTTTCCACCGCCAAAAGTTGGGCAAGGTCCCGAAATAAACGCGCCGAGCCTGCATATTTTTTGACACACCTCCGTTGGGTTACCAAGCCGTCTGAAATGGTGGAGCTACACACGCCGTAATTCTGACATCACTTTAAAAATATCCCGTTTGGGATATGGCGGACAGCAAAAGTCATTACTATACCAAAACAAACCAAAGAACTACCAGCAAACTACCGCCCAATCTATCTACTCTGCTTTCCGATCAAAATCCTAGAACACCTTATACTACAACGTATATCTCCTGGAGTAGAAGAGATTCTCTGTGTGGATCAGGCAGGCTTCCGCAAGGACAGCAGCACAGGATAACGAGTACTGGCCCTAACAACCCACATTGAAAACAGCTTCGAGAAAAAACGGAAGACCGGGGCAGTGTTCCTTGACTTCACCGCAGCATATGACACTGTGTGGCGCAAAGGCCTCCTCCTAAAACTCCCCAAAGCAATCCCTGCCTGGGTATCAGAAATCATCCAATCTCTGCTCTCCAACCGCAGGTTCAGAGTTCACCTTGGACAGAACAAGAGTGCATGGAGAAGACAGAAGAATGGGCTCCCACAACAGTCTTAGCCCCAACCCTGTTCAACTCTACACAAATTACCTACCCATCACAAAATCCTGCAAATACATCTATGCAGATGACATCTGTTTGACCTTCCAAGCACCAGATGTTGGTACATTGGAAGCAGTGCTCAATGAAGACCTCGCTAAACTGCACAAGTACTGCAAAACCTGGGGCCTAAAACCAAGCCCCGAACAAACGGTCTCCAGTGTGTACCACCTCCATAATGCAGGAGCCACAAGAGAACCCAACATCTATCTGAGCAGGACCAAACTGAAGTATGCCCCCACTCCAACCTACCTCGGAGTGACCCTTGACAGGACCCTATCCTTCAAAGAACACCTCAAAAGGACAGCAGCTAAGGTAAAGTCCAGAAACAATCTCCTCAGTAAGCTTGCTGGCTCAGATTGGGGGGCAGCAGCCCCCACTCTGCGTATTTCAGCACTAGCACTTGCATTCTCTGCAGCTGAATATTGTGCCTCTGTTTGGTCCAGGTCATCCCATACACACCATGTGGACGCCCAACTGAACTCAACAATGGAACAATCCGCTCAACACAACTCCCCTGGCACCCTGTCCTAGCCGACGTAGCTCCTCCACACATCCGGCGAGTAGTCCTCACTCAAAGGATGCTCCAAAACACTAAGACTCCCCTCACCTTCCAATTCACATGGACATTTTCAACCCACCCACTGCTCGACTTCCATCTAGACGACCAATTTGGCAGAACCCACCACCAGCTGATCTCACCATCCAATCAGTTTGGGAAAAGGAATGGGAGTCCAAGGACGTCCCAAATAAACATCTGGGGTCAGACCCCACCCTACCGGTCCCTAGCAACAATCTACCAAGGGAGCAGTGGACGACACTAAATAGATTCAGGACTGGACATGTCCCCTGCTTGGCCAGCCTTCACAAATGGGGCAGCAGCCCAACCCCACAGTGTGCTTGTGGAGAGCAGCAAACAATGCATACATCATTGAAGCATGCCGTTTACAAAGACTTAAAGGAGGACTTGTCACCCTTAATACAGCAGATCAAGAGGCAACTGCTTGGCTAAAGGACTTTGCATTCGCTAAATAAAATACTGAGGTAACGTTCTGAAACATCCATTAACATCCACATCTGCCTAAAAACAATGTTAGGCTTACAGCCCATCTAAATAGTTCTGAACTAATGTTCTTATTGTTCTTTTAATTGTTTGTTACTCTTACCATTCTGTTTGATATTGTGGAAAGAATGTTAGTGAATTATTCAGAGCATGATGCATTTTTAATGGTATCACTTTTGGTCTTGTGTCTTCATTTTTCAAAAAATGAAGCTGAAAATAAACAGCCACATTACAACCAATAGCTTCAGTCATTAAAAAAATAAAATAAAATAGTTTTAAAAATCAAGAGTAGGCCTGATTCGACTAATTGGCTTTGCATCCTTTTCTTCTGCCCTTGTAGTCCAATACATGCTGCCCACCAGCTTTCAAAGTACAATGCTGCCACTGGTGGATTTGAATCAATTTTATTCACATAATTAACCCTCCCTGCTACTTTGTAGTTCACCAAAACACCCTGAAACAACTTGAGTTTCACATACTTATGTCACCATACACCACTAACATTGCAAGCACGCCAATGGCAACCAAGGGCGCAGTCCTTCCTCCTTCACTTTAAAAACCACCAGCCACCACTGAATTGTAGTGAAATAGTGGTGTATAGTGATGTATAGTGATGCACAGTGATGTAAATGTATAGTGATGTATAGTGGTGTTTAGGGATGTATGTTGGTGTATAGTGATGCACAGTGATGTATAGTGATGTTTAGTGATGTATTGTGATGCATAGTGGTGTACAGTGGTGTATAGTTATGTATAGTGATGTATAGTGGTGTATAGTGATGCATAGTGATGTAAATATATAGTGATGTATAGTGGTGTAGTGATGCATAGTGATGTAAATGTAGTGATGTATATTGGTGTATAGTGATGTACAGTGATGTATAGTGATGCATAGTGATGCCTAGTGGTGAACAGTGATGCATAGTTATGTATAGTGGTGAAGGCTGACGTATAGTGATGTGTGATGTACAGTGCTCTGTAGAGATGTATAGTGATGTATAGTTACAACTGTTTTATGTGATTTCTTGATTTGAATACAGAGCTAACTGTAAGGATGGGCTAACTGTTGGGGAGTAAATTAACCATAATCTTAGCACTGGGAACTCCTTCATCTTCTCCTTCCTGGGTATTGCACTTGGCTGCTTGCGCTACCTTTTGCATGAACTCGCTCTAGCATTCCTCTTTGATTCATTTTGGAAAGCCTCCATTCACTCGCCCTTCCTCTCTCGCCCTCTTGTCCTCACCTCAATGCTACTAGCGTTTCTCCGCTCTCTTTTCAGGGTTTTGTCCTTTAACATGTTCAGCCAAGGCATAACTTGGTGCCAATGCCTTTGTTGTTGTACCTCTGACTCATGTGTTTCCACATATCAGGAAGCACAGATTCCTAAAGCTAAGTCGTCTGTAAAATATACGATGGATGAGCGGGCATCTACTTGATCTGATTGCAAAAGAGCAGAGCCTCCCACCATCACCTTGGTCGAGACGGCAGGAACGAGGCTTGCTTAAGGAAAACTCCATCGTCCCATCTGTCAGAGGGTCCTCACCTTCTCTCTGTTCCAGAACCCTCCCTCTCCCCGGCCCCTTTCCCAGAACCACCTCCTCCCTGCAAGTCCCGACTGGCCCGCGCTCAACTCCGCCGTCTAGGATTGCCCCAGTCTGCCTGGCCGACCGTGCTCTGACGCTATCGTGCTATCAGGCCATGGAGACCTGGTGGAGTTAAAGGCCCCGGGGTGCTGCCGGGCACCCTGTCCTCACAGCACCCCTCGTCTTAGGTGGCCCCCATGCAAGGTTACCATGGTTACGGCGGTCATCCTGGACCACGAGGAGGAAGTCAACGTTATTCCTCTACCCCCCGATAAATAAAACAATTCTATTGAACTTTGGACGGGTGACTTTTTAGAACGAAAGATAAATGAATAAAAACAATGCTGTAAATTGTTTTTCAATGAATGGGCCTTTGGAGGTGTTTTGCCTGCCAAGGAGGGACATGCACACAAAGAAACACACACTATGAATCAAACACACACTCTCTGAATCCCACACACTCTGAATCACACACATACACTCTGAATCACACAAACACTCTGAATCACAAACACACACACTCAGGATTTACTGTAGTGAAGAGGACAAGAGTGGTCTGTAATGGGATCCTCTCCCCAGCTCAACCTGACCATTCCTGCCAAGGCCTGCAGACAGCCTGCTACTGGGGAACCAGCCCGCTATCGCCATCTTCACGTCACATTAAAGCCAGGTACTGTACAACCAATAGAAACACATCTGTACATCCGCACTACACCGTTCAACGTGTTGGTTGTTTATTGAGCCACGTCTAAATGTCACAATAAAGAGATCTAAATCTGATCAAGTACATAGAGCTGCATCACGTCAACCCTTGTCTAGGCAGCTGAGTTTCCTCCCAGCTGATCAAATCTAATTTGCTGGAGTCTTTAGCTTGCTAATGAAGCCACTATGATGCAAATAATGCCAGTTCATTCCCAAGTGAGAACAGTAATTAGTGGCACCTCAGTTGTTTCATTCAAGTGTGAGTAGAAGCAGAATCACCAATCAACATCAGGTAGCGAAGGGGATCATCTGAGCAGAATCACATCTTACTGACCGTGGTCGAAGTGGTCGCTGGGTTTAGCCACCAAGCTAATCGCTTCAATTATCCTGCAATCACGGACACACACGTCTGCTACCAATCAAGTGCTGCCAAAGCAAAAGCATGCAACGACGCACACAAACACACACCTCTTTTGTGTCGTGGTTTAAAGCAAAGAAGTGCTGTGATGCTATGTGAGACTTTTTCAATTTCAAAACATTCCTGCCTCCACATTTCCAAAAATCAAAGCCACATTTTAAAAGTATGATTTCTGACATTTTTCATAATCGTAGCTGTTGAAGTATTTTAAACAGTACCAAGTCTGTTCACAGATGTGTACTTCAACTTCTGCAGGAATCACGTGATGATAGTTCCTGACAAAGCGTGCCTCAGGTGTCACATGGCCATATCACACACGTACGTTCCTCTAACCACCGTCCACGGGCTGTATTCAACATCCTGACGGAGCAGAGAGCAGCAGCAACAACAAGACATCTCACTAACACGATCAACACGCGACAGAGCAGCAGACAGAACAGAACCCTTTGTTCTCTGCCTGCTCCGAGGCAGGTGTTAGCTCACCTTCTCTCACTCCTTTGTATCCTCTCCTCCTCTCCTCTTCTCTCTTCCCTCCTTTACTGAAGCTCTTTCCAGTGGCTTATAGCTCCTCTCCCAGCATGCCGGGGCTTGGCTGGAAGGCAGGGGGCAGACTGGAGGAGAGAGAGAGACACAGAGGGAGAGAGAGAGGGCGAGGGAGAGAGAGGGAGAGTCAGTCAGTCTGCAAGAGGAGCGGGAAAGTGGAAAGGAGGGGGAAATTTGAAACCAGCCCGAGCTCTTTTAAACAATCGCCCTCACTCTTCCACACCCTCCACTCTCATACCACCATCCCTACCTTTGTCCCTCTGCTGCTCCACTCCACTCCACAAACACACACACACACGAGCGGATGCACGCACACAAACACACACCATATACAAACACGCATGCATGCACACACTCACACACTCACTCACTCACAGACACACACAAACACGCACAGACATACACGCACGCATGCACACATACACACACACACACTCACACACACACAAAAGCATGCACGCAAACATGCACACACACACACACACGCACAGACATACACGCACGCATGCACGCACATACAAACAAACACATGCACAGACACATACATGTATACACACAGTCACAAACACGCATGCACAGACACACGCCTGAAAATACATTCCTCCCACTTTGGAGTTGACTTCATTTTGCTGGTTTCTGCTGTTTAATTTCAGTCTAGGGCTCCTCCCTCTTTGGAACATACATGCTCAAAAACACAACCAGGGCTTGAACACACACACAGACCAACAGATCCACACACAGACCAACACATCCACACACACACACACACACCCCCCCCCCCCCCCCCCCACACACACACACACAGACCAACCCACACACAAAGACCAACACACACACACTCCATGCTGCTCCTATCTCCATCTGGCCCTGTCTCCCTCTTCTCTGGCGTTCCCCGAAACCATGTCTGCGTCTGCCTGGCGCGCGCACGCGACAGAGAGAGGGACAGAGAGAGCGAGGAAAGGAGAATCTAAGCTGCCTTTCCCATATTTTACCACAATCAATTTATAGAACTTTATATAGAGTTGCATGTCATGTGCCCAACACCAAAACACCAGTCCCCAGGCCAAAGCTCCAGGCCAGGGTGCGTTTGAGTGCGAGTGTGTGTGTGTGTGTGTGTGTGTGTGTGTGTGTGTGTGTGTGTGTGTGTGTGTGTGCGTGTGTGTGTTTTTGACGTGTGATTCCTGATTAGTCAGAACACAGGTGTTCAATATGTCCTGCAGCAACAATAAGTGAGTGTGTGTGTGTCCGTTTGTGTATGCGTGTCAGTGTGTTTGTGTGTGTATGAGTGTGAGTGTGAGTGTGAGTGTGAGTGTGTGTGTGTGTGTGTGTGTGTGTGTGTGTGTGTGTGAGGTGAGCACACATCTGGGGGGTGATGATTCATGCCACTGGGCCGTGCCACACCTCCGTTGCTCAGCCACCCCCTGGCCTCTTATCCTAACATCACCTATCATCAGCGTATACTGGTGCAGAATCAGGCCCTGTCCAAACAGGCAAAAACAATCTTTTCCCCTCCATTTTCCTTGGCAGAGTTTCAGGAATATCTCTGTAAAGACGGATTCATTGCAAAAACGCATCTAGCTGTATAAACGCTGTAGTATATATTCAATGCTACTATGTGGCGCTGGTTCTCCACCAAAGAAAAAAGGAGACGAGGCAGAGCATCGAAAATACTTTTGAATGTACAGTTAGTAATTACATTTAAAATTTAAAAGATTTGTATTAAAAATAATACAAATCAAATCCAACAACAAGCATTTAAATGTTGTTGTCCTTATGACAATAAAGAGATTCTGATTCTGATTCTGATCACGAGCCTCCAGCTCCCTCAGAAGCACAATGTGTAGCCTGACGTCTCTCAGACCTCTGGGTCTGGACCAAGGCCCAACCTGCAGCTGAATCATCGCAGCAAGACCCCCCAGCCCAGTAGGACCGCTCAGCCTCCTCCTCACTCCTCATTGTTCCTCTGTAGTGAGTCCCTGGAAATGTTGGGGTTGGGATTGTTGATGTTTTGGGTTGAATTGGCTCAGGAGGTAGAGCGGGTTTTTTTGTAACCGGAAAACTCTTCCTGTCCTAAAGTGTCGAGGTGGCCTTCCTGTCCTAAAGTCCCGTCCTAAAGTGTCGAGGTTTCTTGGAGCAAGAAACCTCATCCTCAATGGTCCTTACCAGCTGGCTGTCCCCTTGCCTGGTTGACTTCGCCATCGGAGTGTGAATGTGTGTATGAACCGTGTGAAATCGCTTTGGATGTAAAATCATCCGCTGCTACTTCCTGGTGGAGCATGTTGGATCCCAGTCTGGCCCTCCGAACCTCTCTAAAGGCCAGCGGAACCGACCCCCCTGGTCCCGCCCTGGGGTCTCCTGGCCGGACTGCAGAGCCCTCCTGGTGGGCTCCCAGCATGCACTGCTCAGTCTCTGCTCCGGTCACTTGTGAAAACCAGAAGTAATGGTGTATGTTATATTATGAATCGTAACAACTGCGTCCGACGTCGCTGGTTCTTCCAGTTCCTCATCAATCTGAAACACAGAATTGAATCGCGACATGGAACGACACATATTCTAGGTTGCCGGGAGTCCGCAATAATTTTGGGATAATTGCTGTACTGCCTTTATCGGAATAAAAATAATAATTATGTCGAGACAGTTTAAAGGCACCCAGTGCAACTTTATGTAAACATTCAATGAAAAATAAACATTCAATTTCTAGTCTTTTTTACACGTAGTAAGTTTCAATAACTCCATACCATTACATATCGACATTCAAGGAGCAAAGATGAGACGTCGCTGTGTGGTGAGAACTGATAGAAAATCGTAAACAACAACAATCGCCGGTGGGGAGAAGCCATTTTTCCATTGACTGGAAGCCTGCTTTATTTATTGTAGGTTACAAAAAATAAAGAAAATGGCGGCATTGTTGTTGTTATCGATTTTCTATCAGTTCTCACCACACAACGACGTCTCATCTTTGCTGCTTGAATGTCGGTATGTAATGGTATGGAGTTATTGAAACTTACTACGTGTAAAAAAGACTAGAAATTGAATGTTTATTTTTAAGCCTCGAAAGTTGCACTGGGTGCCTTTAAGAATTTGTGTTGCTGCACGCATTTTTGGGGCTGCTGCAAGTGATGGAAGAGGTTGGTCGTACTCTACCCATTAGTTGTGTGACAGTTTTGAAGCACTCTCTACAAAATAGCTGATTCTGTAATTCGTCAAACACCTTGTACCCAAACCATTTCCAAACTATGGAGCCAATAGTTTTCCGCTTACATACAAGCTCCTCGGTGCCGCATTTGCCGGCAGACTTCATGTTTCGCGCCGTAGGGGATTAAAAAAATTGACGTGAGTGGAAGCGGGGCCAGGTCAGAGTGTGTGTGAGACAGAGGCAGAGCGGAAGAGAGATAGGCAGAGTTATGGAATAGCATGCGGCAGGCGCGGTTCGAAACTGCTGTTAAATATGCGAAAAAATATTGCAATATTTCAAATATTGATATATCGCAAAGTTCATACACAACACAAACCACATCCTACAGTTCAGACACAACCCAAACCAGCTCATGTCACCAACTTTAAACACATCACTACATGATTTGTTTAATTGAAGAGTTGTGTTTAGAGCCGTGTGAGCGGTACAGACTAGAGGCCCCAGGACACGTGGGAGGAGGGGCGTTTTGCTCGGAGAGCGACGGGTAAACCTTAGAGGATGAGCACAACCTAGTGGAGAGACACACACACACACCAACAAACATATACACACCCACACACACATATACAATCACACACACAAACATACAGACAGATAGAGACACACACACACACACACATACACACACACGCACACACACACACGCACACACACACGCACGCACACACACACACACACATTCTCAAAAGGGTATTTGGGAGAGTGGTTCGAAAAAGGGCGAGTTAGGTCTCCCAAGCAACTGCCCCCAGACACAGAGGCGCGAGCGCTGTGTACAGCCTGATGGGCTTCAGCGTTAGATGTCACATGATAACAAATAATATAGCTGAACCGTAACTGCTGACCTCCTGACCCCAGCAGTAGGCGTTTTGTAGTCCAGTATCATACCTACATCAGGAGGTGGGGTTGGCATAACAACATAGTGTGTGTGTTGTTATTAACAAAATAACTGAACTCCTATTCCAAAGCCATTGAAATACAGCTCAGCTGTGGTTGTTCCCCACAGGGTCCATCACATGTAGGATATACTGTGTCTGTCATCTCCCAGGACTCATCAGCAACAGCTACTAAAAACAACCTTTACTAAATGTTACTAAATATACCTCACATTGTTTCACAGATACCCTATAAAACTCATAAACATGCATGGGGTCGGCTTAGCTCAGGAGGTAGAGCAGTTGTCGTGTAACAGAAAGGTTGCTAGTTCGATCCCCATTCCCCCTAGCTGTGTCCCTGCGCAACACACTTAACCCTAACTGCTCCTGACGAGCTGGCTGTCGCCTTGCACGGTTGACTCTGCCGTCGGTGTGTCAATGTGTGTATTAACCGATGTAAGTCGCTTTGGATGAAAGCGTCTGCTAAATGCCCTAATTGTAATTGCATACACACAATCACACAAACACTTAAACATAACAGCTTTGGTAGGTTCTATCAGAGTAATACAGGAATGTGATTTCCCAATGCATGTAACATGAGAGCAACAGCAATGAGAGGAAAGTGAATGGGTTGTTTTTGTGCTTCCTTATTCTCTTACCCTTGCAGCGGTTGCCTGACAACCGCGGATCAAAACTTACCTTTGGGGTCTTCAAGTGGTTTTAAAAGTGCATCCAAGTGAGTCTACTGCTGGCTGCCGCCATTGTGCGTGGGAGTGTGTGTCTATGTCTATGTGTACATGTACATGTACGTATATGCAGGGTTTCCCCCAGCACTGTCTTGTTAAGGCGGCCGCCTTAACAAGACTAGGGCCCCGCCTTGACTACCAATTTATTAAAAAAAAAAAAAAAAAAAAAAAAGTTGAAAAAAGAAAAAAGAAAAAAAAAAGCGAGATTTTTCTGCCATGAATAGGGTAAGCCCATCATCTTCTCACTATCTTAGTTCAAAATTTAAAATATTAAATATACAACATTGACTTCATTCACTCTATGTGTAGATAAAGACAGACCTGCGAAACAGGCTGCAGGGCAAGAGTCTTACAGCCTGCATGAAGATCAGCATCAATGGCCCACCACTGTCTAAGTTCAATTACAGCAGGGCGCTAGAACTGTTCTTTGCACAGCCACGCAGAATTGCATGCACTGATGCCTCTTGTCAGCTGTGCCGCAAATAAGATCCAAAAAAGGAACTGTAAATAGTTGAATTTGCATACAAAAGTTAAGTGTATTGTCCATTATTTGTATTTAATTTGCACTTTTCTTTAATTTTATTTTGTAGTGTCTGCATGTTTGCACAACATTTGTACCTACTGTTGTTTATTTATATGGAAATAAACAGTCGTTTATTTCATTCATGCGTACTGGCATCTTTGAGCAAAATACCCCCAAAATTTTTCGGCGCGGCGCTTTGCGCCGCACCAACAACACCACCGACTGCTTACCACCTTGACTGAGACATTTACTGGGGGAAACACTGATATGTGTATATCTGCCTCTATGTATGTGGGTGTGGAGGTGTAGTTCTCTAACCAAACTGGTTTTCCATGTCTTGACTAGAGACAAAACAACATCTGCACACACACATACACACACACAGACACCCGCATGCACGCACACACAGTATTTTTCAGCCAGTGGAGTCACTTGTGTCACTTGCCATTACCCTTTAGAACAGTGAGTTTAGGTGGTATGTGTAACGCAGACCATTGCATAATTACTTAAAAAGACATGAAGGGTCATCATCATCATCATTTTTTCCCGCTCGGCGCATTTCATGGCCTTGGGGCGCTTCTGCTGGAGAGTTGGAAGTCTGTTCCAGCATCAGCAGGATGTCTGGATTCGACATCACATCGCGACATCAGTCAGGGTTAGGTGCTTTGTCAAAGACACCTCGACACTCTGCTTGGTGAAGCCGGGGATCGAACCAACAACCTTCAGGTTACCAGCCAACCCGCTCTACCACCTGAGCTACTGCCGCACCGCCAACAACCAAATCGAACGACGAACAACCACTCCTCTTCGGTACCATGGATACTACAGGAGTACCGTTATCATTTTTAAACAGTTTAAATCTAAATGGACAACGGCAATTTAGTCTGTGAAGTGTAAAAGTTTATGTTGTATCCAGTGTGGTTTACAAGTCTGTAGTTAAGTATACCTGAAACCTACGTGGCCCTTTGTCTTGTGTTGCGCTTTCAGAAGTCCTGCTTGGTCAATAGTCCTGCTTTGTCAATAGTCCTGGAAGGTCAATCGTCCTCCTTGGCTAATAGTCCTGGATGGTCAACAGTCCCTACTGTTCAATAATAGTCCTTATAGGTCATTAGTCATTTGTGTTTAATAGTCCTGCTTGGTCAATAGTCCTGCTTGGTTAATAGTCCTGCTTGGTCAATAGTCCTGCTTGGTCAATAGTCCTGCTTGGTCATTAGTCCTGCTTGGTCAATAGTCCTGCTTGGTTAATAGTCCTGCTTGGTCAGTAGTCCTGCTTGGTCAATAGTCCTGCTTGATTAATAGTCCTGCTTGGTCAGTAGTCCTGCTTGGTCTATAGTCCTGCTTGGTCTATAGTCCTGCTTGGTCAATAGTCCTGCTTGGTCAATAGTCCTGCTTGGTCAATAGTCCTCTTGGTCAATAGTCCTGCTTGGTCAATAGTACTGCTTGATGGAGGGATGTCATTTTCAATGACCTTAAACTATGAGTGAACATGTGTTTATGTTCATGTATGCTTATGGGCCTTGAGAACTCGCCCAGTATCAAGCTAGGCTTCATTAGCTTGTTTTCCTTCCTAATGAGCCACCATCAGTCCTCCCAATAGCTGCCCGAAATCATCCCCCAGGCCAGGTCCCTAGTGGGCCTGCTGGTTGGATAGGATGTACTCTTTATGAATCTCATGGCTCATCACAAAGGTCACAAAGTCACTTTCATGTTCCCCAGACAAAACTATACAGTTTGTGTGTTAAGTAGCAGCCACATGTGAGCAAGAGAAGGATTGTAGCCTTTTGAGGAAAGTCATGGGACTCTGGACTTCCCCAGTCCTCCCAAATGACCAGTAAACACGTGGTGGGACTCTACCAGGGACTCCATGGCCAATGGTAGAGACCATGGACTCCCATGGGCTGTTGCATCACACAAAATGAATGTGATGGAAGGCAACTAGAATTACTGAGATATTGTGTGTCTGTGTGTGGGTGTGTGGGTGTGTGTGTGTTAGAGATGCGCGGTTGGCGGTTGCAACCGCGGACTCCGTAGTTAAACTGCGGATCGGGCGGGTGGCGTGACAAAAAATAATATTTTAATTAAATTCGGGCGGTTGGCGGTTTAACCAACGAAATTCAAAAATATATACACATTGTTAAATGTCGTTACCTACTTCCAAGCACATTTTGAAATAATCAAATTCTCATCAGGCAGTAAATTGGCCTAGTTCCATGTATGAATACAGCGTTTATCTGAGAAGATGGCAGCGCAGGCGAAGGTAGTTAGGGAAAAGATAAAAAAGGGAGAATACCGAAAAAGCCAAGGATTGACTTTACGGAATGGGAGGAGGATACAGCAGGCCTAATTGTGGATGAGGTAGAGGGGTACTCCTCTACAAATTTCCATATAGACGCGGGATCAGCAGGTTTATTTTGGTTATATTAGGATGGCTACGTTTATAGCTTGCGTTTTGGGCGCACCACAATTGATAGCTTAAGGCTTAGGAGACACAATAGCCTATATGCCGTTTTTTTTTTTTTTTTAACTGTTTGCAGCTAAAGGCTAGGCCTAATGCATTAAGATATTTATTTATTTTGTATAATATTTTTTTCTGCCTGTTGTTTCTTCATAGAAAAGGCATTGTTTGATAGAAGCTATCCATAAAGGTTCATCTTTCGCGGAATTGGTGTTTTCCGATGTTTCACTGAGTCCTCTCTGTCTCTATCACACACACACACACACACACACACACACACACACACACACTAACGGAAGCAAAAAAGATTAAATTAAGTGACGATCAGTCCCATGTCGCGTCTCCACAAACCTGCAAGTTATGAGACAGCTGTCAGTATTGGAAGAAGCTTTAACGTCTCGTAGATGAACTGCCTGGGTTATTTTGTTTCGTATAAGTTATATTTTAAAACAGCCAGTCATTGTAGCCTACCACTCGTGGAATATGGAATTTCAAAGAGATGATGGAGTGATTTGACTCAGAAGTGACATCAGGCATTGGCAGCGCGAGATGTGCAGAACAAGTTAAACTTCTAGCTCAGTAACATCAACACCTAAGAAAGAAGGTAAGAAAAATAGTCTGAAAACTTTGATTTGCAAGGCAAGCAGGCAAGTGTTGGGCTTGTTACAGTAGCCTATATAGCCTTCAATGCGGTGAAATTTCGGAATTAATAGGCTCGAGTCGGCGTTTCCTTAAAAGGCTATCTTTCATTTTGCAAAAAAAAAAACACAGTAGGCTATATTACCATATTAAAATGGTGTACCAAATTGCGTTTTATTACAATGATAAAAAAGTGTAGGCCTACTAGCCTATGGTAAGGTCAGGTTTGCCGATGTGCTTGGCTATTTTAAAGTTTCTCCCTGTGCATCGATCGGAGACAGACGTCACTTCACTGATAATATTCTGGGGATAGGCTACAACATAGCCAATAGGCTTTCATACTAGGGACTTTATCCTTTAAATATCTTTGCGGCATTGGATCAGTCTCCTTTCAAGAACAGGCAAGAACTTTCTAGCCTCGCGTCAGCAGCGCATATACCTAAAAACAACAGGCGGATGGCGGGCGGGTGCGGTTTTGAAAATTGGTCAAAAAAATTGTTGCGGATGGATTGCGGGCGGATCAAGTGTTTTGTGATGCGGTTGCGGATGAAATAATAGTCCATCCGCGCATCTCTAGTGTGTGTGTCTGTATGTGTGAATGTTTGTGTGTATATTTGTGTTTATATGCGTGTCTGTGTGTGTCTTTGTGTGTCTATGTGTGTCTGTGTCATATCCCTCCTCTGTTATGTAACATCACCCCATCAGCCAGCGTGCTCCGTGAAGCGGATCAAGGCCTCAGACACTGCGCTCACAGTGGTGACCAATAATCTTGTACTGCAGCAGCAACAGCAGAGTGCTGAGCTCCTGTCCCCGCCCGACCCCGCAGTAGTGTGGCCCTCTGCCAGGATGGGCTTTGATGGATGGCTACGATGCTGCTCACACCCTGGAGCCCAGCCCCACGGCGTCACGCAGCCCCACGGCGTCACGTAGTCTCCTAGCATCACGCAGCTTCCTAGCGTAGCCTCCTAGCATAAATACCTAGCTTCATGCAGCCTCCTAGCGTCACACAGCTTCCTAGCGTCACGCAGATTCCTAGTGTAACTTCCTAGCGCCATGCAGCTACCTAGCGTTTTGTCGCTTCCAAGCGTCATGCAGCTTCCTAGTGTAGCTTCCTAGTGTTATGCAGCTGAGCTCCCTTGGCCCTAGCGTCACGCAGCCTCCTAGTGTAGCTTCCTAGCGTCATGCAGCCTCCTAGTGTAGCTTCCTAGCGCCATGCAGCTTCCCAGCATTATGCAGCTTCCTATCGTCCCGCGTTGAGCAGATTGCTCATGCACACCCTACATATCCAGCGATGGCTAGTCATATCTTAAACCTCCTCAGGGCTTTCAAAAATGATGTAATTGTACCTGGATGGATGTTGTTTCATCCATCTTTGGATTTGGAGTGCCAGACATTCTCATATTCTAAAGATTTGACTTGCCAGTCCATCTTTAATTCATTCTTTTTTAAAGAGTAACTACATGTAGGTCTTGAAATCGAGTTGCTTGTATTTTTAACTTACTCTCTCTCGCGATGCAGGCGTGTTCCCAAACTGGGGAGTTGGCCGTCCATTCAGCAGCTCCTGTAGCTGTATCCCAGTTTGTCCAACACAAGTTAGCCCCTACAAACTGGCCTGGCTCTATCTTTACCTCCAATAGTGCCCCCAAATGAACAGATCCAACCGTTGCAATTCTGTGTGTCCACTGTGCTGGTTTACAGCTGGACATAGACAGGTCCTGTCCCTGGACTGAAGGGCCGTCACAGGGGGCCCAGAATGAACCTTGAGCTGTTTTAAAAGCGGGGTCAGGGACTTCTCTCCAACAGGGCACAAGCTAGACCCAAACCGAGGATTTTTGAGTTTGATATTCAGATTATTCATTTCTGTTGTTGCCTTCTATCTGCTCTCTAGAAGGCTGGGCTTTTTTTTAATGCTGTATACCATTCAGGATAACATGCTGTTACCTTTCAGGATAACGTGCTGTTACCATTCAGGATAACATGCTGGCTACCATTCAGCATAACATGCTGTAACCATTCAGAATAACATGCTGGCTACCATTCAGGATAACATGCTGGCTACCATTCAGCATAACATGCTGTAACCATTCAGAATAACATGCTGGCTACCATTCAGAATAACATGCTGGCTACCATTAAGGACAACATGCTGTTAACCTTCAGGATAACATGCTGGCTACCATTCAGGATAACATGCTGGTTACCACGATACTATGATGGTTACTAATCAGAATAACATGCTGGTCACCAATCAGGATAACATGTTGGCAATGTCCATTGCTAAGAACTAATGTCCACTGTTCCAACTATGACTCAAACCTGATTTCTAGTGTTTGCATATTGGAAGGATGTCAGCCGTTAAACATTCATAGAAAACCATGACCAAAATGGCTCCCATGGCCCTAGTATTGGACAGCTGTGGAAGGCTAGTGTACAGAGAGGGTGTCACCGTAACAGAAGGCATTGACAAAGCCTTCACACTGCTACTTGACTATTTACTGGCATTGAGTTATTGTCAGAGTCATTTGATTAAAATTCGGTTAATTGTTGGACTGATACATCTGGTCCATGATGTTAGGCTCTCACTGCTCCTATAAATAGACACGATGATCTCAGGTCATTAGAAATGGCCTCCCCCCCAAAGCACAAACACACACGGACACACACACACACGCACCCACGTGTACACACACACACACACACACACACACACACACACACACACACACACACACACACACACACACACACACACACACACACACACACACACACACACACACACACACACACACACATAGTGGCTGCTCTGCTAGCCTCCTGCCTCATGTGTGAGCCCCTGCTGTATCACGACAGATTGGCTTCCATATTAATGAGGCTACTGTCAAAAGGCATAGCTCATCATAATGAGCTATGCAAGCACACACATACATACCACACAAAGGCTCAAATCCCCCCACAGAAACACACACACACGGACAGACACACACACACACACACACACACACACACACACACACACACACACACACACACACACACACACACACACACACACACACACACACACACACACACACACACACACACACACACACACACACACACACTGTTCGGCTCAACCTTGTATTGATATATTCCGATCCTGCAATATTGAACAGCTTGTATCAGTTAAACCTTGCACAACCAACGGTAAACACACTTTATAGTTTATATATTTGAGTTTATATATTTGAGTTACATGTTCAAGCTTATATATTTGAGTTTATACATTTGAGTTTACATGTTTGAGTTTACGTGTTTGAGTTTATATATTTGAAGTGTTATGTACAAGTTAAAATGTTGCTTCAAACTGTTCAAAGCCAATAAACCAATAAACCAATAAAAGCCAGAAGGGGGCTAAAGAGGATTTGATTGGCTGGCAGGGCGTTACATGGTGTGATCAGAGCCTTGCAGGGGGCCAACGCCACCAGTCAGTCCAGCCTCAGCTCCACTCAGCTCCACCATTATGCACCTCGTGCCAGAGTGTGGAGGGAAGGCGAGCATGACGGAACAAAGAGCTGCGGTCTGAAGGGGACACAAGGGGACCTGAAGCCCACCTGGCTATTTGGCTCACGACGCATGCACACACACGGACAGACAAGCACACGCACGCACACGCCACACGCAGACACACGTCAACACACACACACACACACACACCTACAAACATGCACACACAAACACACAAACACACAGGCACACGCACACACACGCAAACGCACGTGCACGCAAACACAGACAAACACACACACACACACAAAGACTTGATCCAACCCTGACTACATCTAAATGTTTAGGTTCCCCCTCGCTTTCTGCTAAAGTAAAATTCACCTTCAACGTGTTCTTTTATTAAAATGTCTTTCATGCTTTCTTTTAAATCCTGTTTTTTTTTTTTTTTTTTTCTGTATTTTTGAATTGTATTTTATAATTGGATGATTTTGACGTCTTTATGTGAAGCACATTTAGTCTGGCTTGTGCATGAAATGTGCAGTATATATAAAGTTGACCATATGCCTCAGACACACACACACACACACACACACACACACACACACACACACACACACACACACACACACACACACACACACACACACACACACACACACACACACACACACACACACACATACACAAACACACATACACTACAGTATCTATCTATCCATCTGTCTGTCTCTCTCTGTCAGTCTATCTACCATGTCTATCTATTCGCTGTCTATCTCTCTCTCTGTCTATCTAGCTATCTACAGCTCATTACTGTTTCCCTAGTTCATGCTGTCATAATATTTGGCTGGTTCCCTCTCTTCCAGCTAATAAGCTGCTCTGCAGGCCGCTGCTGCGCTCCCCTTTGTCCCCTGGTCCCTCCGGCTGCCATGGTGAAGGGGGCTGGCCCAACGGCAGAGCTTACGGCTGTTGTCATGGCTACGGAGGGAGGTGGGGGAGGGGCCCCCAAGAGAAAAGGTGAGTGTGGAAGGGGAGCCAGGATACTAGAGGATTTACTTAACCTTTCTAATCCGCTCCGCATTGAGGCCATAAGCGAGATGAGGACATGTACTTGTATGTGTGGTGTGTGCGCGTGTGTGTGTGTGTGTGTGTGTGTGTGTGTGTGTGTGTGTGTGTGTGTGTGTGTGTGTGTGTGTGTGTGTGTGTGTGTGTGTGTGTGTGTGGTATGTGTGAGTGTGTTTGTGTGACTGTTCGATGTGTGTGTGTGTTAATGCTCTTCATGAATTCCATCCAGACTTGTGTTCAAAGTTCTGTGTGTATAAATAATCAACACACCTTCACTTGCAATCACACATTTGTACATAAACGCACACACACACACAGGCAGACACAATGTCAGACAATATCAAGTAATACCATTAGCATAGAGTTCCTATTAGGAAAAGTGAGGTGAAAGGCAGGAGACGGTCATCAAGACACACACACACACACACACACACACACACACACACACACACACACACACACACACACACACACACACACACACACACACACACACACACACACACACACACACACACACACACACACACACACACACACACAAACACACAAACACACAGCCACAATACCCCATACATCCATAATACATCTGGTCCGCTCAACATTAATCAAATTCTACTGACACAATCTTAATTACATTCCATAATCAGGGGCTATCATTCATTTATTATGATGCTCTGCTTTATTCTCAACATATATTAATCATAAAGTTGTTATATGTTTATTCACAACATATTTAGGAAATATATAAGTTGCAAAGGCACTATAAAACAAATACATATTTTAACCCTAACCCCTAACCCTAACCCTAACGATTTTTAATGACTAATATTACTTAAATGAAAAGTGATATGCATGGTGCATAGAAAGGGAAAGTGATATGCTTGCATGATAATGCCATGTTCACAGGCTCAAGGAATATTGCTGTTCAGCGTTTCCAACCTGAGACTGTGAGGAGAATACAAGCAGGAAGGAGGGCCATGATGTCATCATCATGGGTCCTGGGACAACCACCTGCCACCTGGTCTACAGGTTTATGTTGGTCTACTATTAGACTGACTGGTTTACATTTTCATGTTGGTCTACCGTTAGACTGACTTAATTTCTACTTTACCTGAGACTTCTCTTAAACGAGACACATATTTGTAAAGTACCTCGTAATTGTAAACACATTTGTACTTTCTGAGACAATACTGCTGTTAACAATGAATACTAAGCTGTGTATCTAGTCAAACACCCAATTATCTTCCAGTATCGAACCATTGCTTGCTTCTCCTCCCGACGGGGGGGTTTGTATCAGAGAAACCCAGACTCAGACCATCGCCACAGGGGAAGGACACGGCGAGCAGAGAACGGACACACAACAGAGACTGTTCCTCTGAGGTTTACAAATCCAGCTTAATGCTGTAATCAAGCACATGGCTGCTCCCGCACACTCAGACATCAAAGTACCTGACGTGAAGCGCGGCATCAAAAAGAGGCTAGGGTCCTTATCAACACAACCCAGTGCGTAGCTTATCCACAGGGGCAGCATTCAGCTAGCGTTCAGATGGCTGTCCTCATCAAGGGCCTTTCTGTCCGTTAAACCTCCTTTATTTTAATGGGGGGTCATCTGGATGCACTGCCACTTCAATAAACCTGGGAACTGTGAATCGCTATGATCCCTATTCATTCTCATTACAATATAAACCGTACTGTATGGATGAGCTGTGTGGTGTTGTTAGAGTCTCGACCAACACACACACACACACACACACACACACACACACACACACACACACACACACACACACACACACACACACACACACACACACACACACACACAAGTATACACAGACCAACGCACACACACACAAACACAGACACACACACACGTATACACTCTCACACACACACACATAAACACACACACAAGTATACACAGAGAAACGCATACACACACAAACTCACACAGACACGCACACACATACATACACACTCACACAGACACACACACACACAAAGACACAATCACACACACACACAAAGACACAATCACACACACATACACACACACACACACACACACACACAAACACACACAGATTGCATAGATTTAGAGGTGATGGGAGCCGTCCTCCGGCTCGCCGTGTGATCAGTGAGGGGATTGGAGCAGGATGGCCGCGGATTGGCTCAGCTCAGCCATGTGGCGTTAGAATAGCTTAGTGCTAAATGACTCAGACACACCCAGGGGGAGGGGCTCCTTCATGACATTTGAAGATGCAAATATCTATATAAGGATGCTGATCTGTCCTTATGATGCCTCGCACTGCAGTGATATGGTGCTGTACGTGTATATGTTACGCAGTGCAACAAAATGACAATAAATAGGCCTCTCGACCACACCAACAATAAAACAAATCAAATACAATGAAACGTCCAATCAACAATTGAATGCAGACTAAAGAAACAGCAGAGCAGGCTTTGAGCTGCGTGCGTTCATCACAATATAACTGCGTTAACTTGGAAACACCGTCCTGGCATAAACGTCCACAACAAACCCATGAAAAGCCACCAGAGCAGAGAGAGAGCACTCACCAGCGCACCTGGTGACCGCCTCCTCCCTGACGCCTGCTGAGGGGTTCACTGGGTCTCCGGGCAGGTGGTGGACTACGGAGCGGTGCCGTACATCCCACCCAACACAGACAGGCTTTTGGCAGTCACAGCGTCATCCTCAGCCATGCTGGCGCCATTGGGAGCTCCACTCTGTAGGTGCTGACTCTTCAACCTCCTGGCACATGCAAAACACACCAAACCAATCCACAGCGGACGGGCGAGAGACCTGGAGAACGAGGGAGGGGAAGGAGAGAGCACCTTGGTGTTCGGGGGATGCAGGACAATAACAGGAAGGAATGGCTATCAGACAGAGAGAGAGGGAGAGAGAGAGAGGGGGGAGTGACAGAAGGAGGGGTGAAGAAGGGAGGAGGTACGAGGGAGAAAGGGATGCAAGAGAGCATGCCCAGTGGAAATACCCAGGGTATTAAAACGTCACATGACCACCTCATCACCGCCTGTCAGGCTGCATGCAAAACATGCAGGCAGGGATGAGGGAGAGGGGGAGAGAGAGAGAGGGCGAGAGTCAGAGAGAGACAGGGAGAGAGACATTGAGAGAAAATATCTATGCCACTGCTGAGGAACAGGGATAATGTATTTTTTTTATTATTTAAAATGTATAGTATAATGGTCATATCTATGTATACACCTATATATATATATATATATAGGACTGCTGGGAGATTGACCTGGCTCTAATTGCGTCTGCGAACGCCGTCCCCCTCCACCTTTGTGTGGAGGGTGAAGAACGGGAGGTGCATGGCCGGGGCGTCTTGGGTTCCGGGCTCTCCACCTTTCCCGTGGAATCTGTTAAAAATTAGATGCAGGCCAGCTAGTTACGAGCGATACCACACGGTCCGATCCGATCCGATAGAGCTGCGATCGTTCTAGTGTTTTGGTTCTTATTCATCCGCACCTTAGCGGCTTCTCGCCGCCCGAAATCTGAGCGGGACGGGCTGTTTCCCTCACACCGTGGTGACTATGAATGGGACATGGGCTTCATTTATACTCAGGACTTTGATTATCAATGTATCAATTAAACAATCGATTTTGATCAATGTAGGCTCGTTCAAGAGTTTGGTGGGCTTATTCCACATAGGGTATTGTGGTTCCGCCATGTAGAACCGCAGATCATTTTATGTATAGGCCTATATATATATATATATATATATATATATATATATATATATATTATGTGGCGTTATGACAAGTGAACTGCAGGTTCCTCATTATATGCCTTTTTTACTTTTATCTTCTGTTTGGATCGGACGGCTGAAGATCCATTCAATGAGAACCTCATAGGTTTTATTGCTGGATCTCTGCCAGTGTCTTCATCTCTCGGGTAAACTCTGACCTCTAGTGGACAACACAGGTATTAAATAAACATCACCAATACATCTTGATGCTATAGCGCCACCTTAGGCCACTATTTAGACATACACTTTCAGTTCCATACCACTTATTATAAAACAACATGTTCCATGAAGCCCTAAATGTTAAGAAAAGAACCACGACGGTTGTTATTGATTCATTAAATATTTATTTCAATAGTAATTTAAATCCTTTCAGAATGGTTGTATAGCAGAAATATTGACCCAACAAATTAGATACAAAAATAAAATTGCATTTGTAAAATCCACTGATTAAATTACCAACAGTATAATGTTCCCCTCGTTTCTCAGTCCAACTTCCTGGAGATGTTGCTGCTCAATACATGACTTTAACCTTCAAGTCCAAGTGCTCATTGTGAGATAGTTGTACAGTGGTCCTATTGATATAATGAAACAAAGTGACATGTAGAGCAAATTATGCCACAGTAGGCAAGGTGGTGTCATCAAGTGAAAAGTAAAAAAAGTAGTATCTCTTGCTGCCTTTTTGCCAAAGTTTTTTCTATAAAATTTTCTCTTGATTTAAGATCAACCAGTACAAAGTCACCAGCTGCTGTGGTTCTCAGTGTTGGATGGAGACGACAGTGACAGAAAGCCAACATGATAAACACTAATTAATAATCAGTTTGGATTGTTGCTTTAGTGTTGACAACTTGCAGTCAAAGTGACATTTAAACTCTCAGTACAAGGCAGATGGCAGGGACAGATTCCACTGCTTCATTACAAATACCTTTTGGTTGTTCGGAGCAGACAAGTCAAGCTTGCTGAACGCTTTTTGAATCAAAATAAGCATATTTGACTGAATTTTTTTAAATTGATTATAGAAATATATATGCATGGAGGTTTTTGCTGGACCCATTTGAACATGAGCACATGAACCCACCTCTTCACCTTTGAGAAACACCAGTTGGTGTCAGAGAGAGAACAATACTTCTCATGCTTGGTGGACAATCTGAACCATCACCTTTAAGAAACACAACTTGGTGTCAGAGAGAACAATACTTCTCATGCGTGGTGGACAATCTGAACCATCCTCATCTTTAAGAAATACCAGTTGGTGCGTCAGACAGAAAATTACTTCTCATGCTTGGTGGACGATCTGAACCGCATGAGCTTTCTTTGGCATTAAAAGGAGTCGTGACAGCTAAATTAAATATACAAATTCCTTAATATTTTCTATCATTAGTGATGCAATATGCTTTGAGTTCCCTGCAACTCCTAACCGATGTTTTGTCACTGCTGACCTGCTTTGCTTCCAACTGGGGAATCACCAGTGAAATAGGGCAACCTTACACTGAACACTGAGGGACTTTAAACTTTCTTAAATACTTAACAGAAGCAACCTTGGGTTATTTTTGTGTGTGATCTGTTGAATTTTTCTTTGTTGAGCAAAACCATTTCCAGTTGTGGTTTTAGTTGAAGCAGCAGGGGTGCTTTGGCGTGTGTTTCCCCTCACATTAGAAACACTCATGAAGCCCTTAAGGTGCGGCCACACTGAACGCGTTACGCACGTTAGAGGCGTTGAAAATCTGCATTTTAAACGCGCCCAACGCACCAACACGCAGAGTTCAAATAATGTAACTTTTGATGCGCCTACGCGTGACAGACAATCAGCGTTGAGCTTGACCCGATGTCACTGGCAAAGAGAGGGAGGACGCACAGAAGCATTTCCACAATTATTTACCTGCCCTGATTCACGTTAAATACTCACACCACCAAGAAACACATTTTATAACAGCTGCAAATCAAACCAGAGCGGACACTTAGACGGTGCTGCATGCCCCCTCTCTAGTACCACAAACAGCCCAAAGCCAGCAGTCCTGAGCAGCGGCCCACCAACCAGCTGCTCCCACGTCTGGGCTCAGGTTCTGGCAAACAACAGGACCTCCCCCTCAAAGTCGCTCCGGCGACGCCTGCAGGTTAACGCATGTTACAGAAGGACGTGGGGATTAAGTGTCAGCGTTTGAGTCGTCCGTGGTTGCGGTGAGCTCTGCAGGTGGTGTCTGAAGGTACTGGTAGGCCAGGGAGCGGTGTTCAGGCTCTGCAGGTGGTGCCTGACGGTGCTGGTAGACCAGGAGGGAGCTGACCTCTGCAGGTGGTGCCTGACGGTGCTGGTACACCAGGGATCGGGGTTCAGGCTCAAGGGAGGAGGGGGGCTCTGCAGGTGGAGCCTGACGGTGCTGGAACACCAGGGAGCGGTGTTCAGGCTCCAGGCAATAGGCGATGCTCTGCTCCACGTCCAGGCAGCGGCGCCAGAAGCGACAGCGGTCACGGGCTAGCTCCTCCCACTGGCCGCGCCGGTCCTCCTCCTCGCGGCTGCTGGTGACGAACTCCTCCACCTCCTCACAGAAGCGGACCTGACCGGGCGGACAAGGAGTCAAATACAAGATTACAAAACCGTTGCAAAATACAAAAACACACGCTGCCTAAGGCATGGCCCTCTGCTCCCTTTCCCCAGTGAAAGCTGACCTTTGACCTGTGGTGCCCTCTTACTTGGCACAAGTTCATGACTCAGCGTTTCAAATGTCACATCCTCGTAGACCATCTCCTTCTGCTGCCTACTCGCCTCACACTGACACACACATGGGATATGACTCAACTGGGTGAGTGAGGAACCATTGAGGTGGACCAGACCCTGGCGGTCTGCTGAACGGGTCAATGAGGGAGAAAGAGAGCAGGGACATAGACGCGTGCCCGTTATAAATCTCAATAGAGCTCCTACACTGACTGTTGACTTTAGAGGTTTATCTCTGTGTAGACTCATAGTTCATCAGCCTCCCAGCAGATACCGGACCATAGAGGTCTTATCTCCGGTGGCTGGGTCTGTAATGAACACCACGCACTCAACCACTTTCTGAACATATTGGAATGTATTGGTGCATGCTGACGTAGTAAGGGTTATTGTAGGACCACATTAAAGCCCTTAGCCTTACTGACCTTAGTAAGATTTATTGTAGGACCAGATTAAAGCACTTTGTTTTACTGACTTTAGTAAGGGTTACTGTAGGAACAGGCTAAAGCCCCTAGTCTGACAGATTTTAGTAAGGGTTTTGACCAGATTATAGCCTTTAGCCTGACTGACTTTAGTAAGGGTTAGGACCAGATTATAGCCTTTAGCCTGACTGACTTTAGTAAGGGTTAGGACCAGATTATAGCCTTTAGCCTGACTGACTTTAGTAAGGGTTAGGACCAGATTAAAGCCTTTATCCTTAGTAAGCGTTAGTGTAGGACCAGATTAAAGCCCCCTAACCTTGCTCACCTTCTTATAGACCCCACCACTCCGGGACGTGACCGACGGGTTGGGGGGCGCAACGGGTTCAGAGAACCCGCTGTCCAGGCGGTCCTCGGCCTCCTCTCTGCGGTAGCGGGGGGGCGATGAGGCGGCTGCCCCCTGGGGGGCCGAGCGAGTAGGCCTCTTCAGGGACTCCTTCGTCTCCTGGCGGCCCCCCTCCGCTGTCAGCAGCTCAGGCCGCGGCCGCGCCGTTCTGACAGGGGCCTGGAAGTTCCAGGGGCTGTAGGGGTCTGAGGAGGAGGTGAAGTAGCTCAGCAGGCCCTCTGTGTCCTCCGCCTCGCTGGCCGAGGTGGAGTCGTCCCACGAGTCGGACTGCTGGGCCGCCGGCAGGGCCACGGAGAGGGCCAGCGAGCCGGCGGGGGCCGGGCCCCGGGCCAGGGACGAGTCCGGTGAGGAGTCCGGGGAGGAGTCTGAGGAGAGTACGGCGGCGCCGGAGGAGGGGACGGGCCACGGCGCGGTGGTGGTCGGGGCGGTGAAGTGGTGGAGGTTGTACGGGTCCCGAGGTCGGCACAGAGAGTCCCACAAGCGGTCCGCCTCCGAATCCACTCCGTTGTCCGAATTTGAATCTTCGCTGTCAGATTCTGAGATCTCAGAGGAACCCTCGCTGTCAAAGCCGTCGTCACGGTCACTGGCCTCGCTGCCTGACAGGCTGTCAGCGGTATCCTCATCATCACTACAGGGACTGCCCATGATGAAGGCGATGGCTCGGTTCTGGCAGCAGGGGGAACTTAGCGTATCGGCAGCTGCAGATGATCCATCCTGAGGTGGCGTATCCCCACTACCATCTTCTTTACTGCCACCAATGTCACATGTTCCTTCTCCTGCCCCCTCTTCCTCCACCCTGTCAGCTGTTGGGGATGGCCCCATAGCGGGCTCAGAGGTCTCCGGCTCCTCTATGGCGGTGTGGCCCTCTACCTGAAGCTCTGCCGTTGAACCAGCCGTGTGAAGTTGGCATAACACATGACCTTCTTCCAGACTGGAATAACCGTTATCTTGTTCAGGGGTCAGAACCGCCACCTCACCGAATGCTGCGGCAGATCCTGTGCTGATGTTGGCTCCCTTGATGCTGAGCTCCTGCACAGGGCCCTCTGAACACTTGAGAGTTTCTGGTTGTGGGCTTTCGAGACTCCCATTGTCCTCCGCTTGCTGTGTATTGCGTGAGTGTCCAGCATTTTCGCTTGCCATCGACTCCCAAATGAACGGTACAAACAGAGCCGTTGTCTGGGCAACGGTGGCTTTTGTACCAACCGCTGGGAGAGAACAATGTGCGGCGCACAGGCCCTCCCCTCGGCCCAGAGACAGTTTAGACAGGTCGGTTCCCCAGAACTCACCCCACCAGGTGTGACCCCTCCAGTCGCTCTGGAGCAGGGAGCCCGGCGCCTCCGCGGAGGATGTTGCGTTCAACAAAACAGGACCGCGGTTTCTGAAAAAATCCTTGATATGTTCTCTGTCACCACCGTCTTTAATTCCTAATTCTGAAAGCGATTCTTCCGTCATCCACATCAGGTTACCATGGCCTCCTGGTTGGAGGAGTCTCCCTGCGTCGCCCGGCGGGGGAACGCGCTCAGGTGACTGCTTTAGGTCGCCCAAACTTCTCAAACACGGGACTTCTGAGCCCGGGTTCAGGTTTTCTTCGACGACCCAATCGGGAACACTGTCCGTCAGGGAGCGAGTATGAAGTAACCCGGGTAAATACTTATGCAGTAGAGAAAGTGCGGGCCTTGAGACCACGGAGAACGCGTTAGTCCACGGTGTGTCCTGCTTATCCTCACGGGGTGAAGCCCCTCGGTGCCCGCTGGGGGACAGACCCGCCGAGGCCCGGGTCTCGGAGAGTTCGGCTCTGGACATCTTTAAAACTCCAACAAGAAAAAGCACAACATTTAGATAATATTCCACAACGTTTAAAATGTTAATATATAGTCGTGGCGATGCTGCTGTCAGTATTTGAAAGGCAACTTGACAGCTGTCAGGAGACTGAGGCTATTTGACCGATCTGTGTGGATAAGCCGAGGGGCTCGAATGTGACCCCAGACCGAGCACTAGCTTTCCGATGAGGACCCCTCTAGGGCTGTGGGTGTCCAGGCGGTGTTACACGGACCGGCAGACACACCGGCTCCCCGTGGGACCAGACCCCCCCAGAAGCCCGGGAACCTCCTGCTCCTGGCGGCGGCGGTGGAGCTTCATAAGATCAGGAACGTCGTGCGGGTCCAAAGGAAGGTCGCTGCTCGACGACATGTGGCCTTCGGAGAAACACACGTCCGACAAAGACGACACAGACATGCCGTCTGCGGAAGAAGAAAACGCCGCCGAGTCTCCCCGAGTGTCCGGGTCTTAGCTTTAGCTCTGAAGCTAACGTGTTAGCACTGCTAGCCTGTGCTAGCCTTCTCTACCGAAGGGAAGCGATCCACGTCCTTCACGGTCGGTCCAGACCTCGATACTCCACCACTCCCGACGACCGAAGCCCGACGTGTTCAATTGTTAAGATGTAAGGCGTTAAAATGTTGAATGGTAAGGTTTTAAAGCGGTTAAATGTAAGATTCTAACCCCAGCGTAAAGTGTCTCAGTCGGCGAGTGAGGATTTCATCAGAAAGTCTAGGGAGCGTCCACAAATACCCGGCAGATTCACGAAGTCTCTGCTAGGGAGCGTCAATAAACTGCCTTCTTCAGGCAAGCGTTGGACGTGGACCCGTGTCCTTCATGTGCGGGTTACACAACGAAGCGTAGGTCAAGGTTTTAAAATCGTTTATTTAGAAATCTGTGGGTTTAAGTAAAAGAGGGTAAAAGAGGACATTACTTCATTTTCCTAAATGAATGCATGGATAATACATGCATTATTATTATTATTATTATTATTATTTTTATATGATGTATTGTATGTTCTGTATTGCGGCAATCCCTTCGCGAACCCCAAACCAGACCATGACGCAGCCGGAGACGACGCAGCCCGAGACGACGCAGCCCGAGACGAGGCCGCGGGTTTCCTGGTCTCCAGTCTCTCGGCAGTGTGCGGAAAAAGGTGTAGAAGAAAATAGTTGAAACATTCAGAATATTCTGACCACATCGAGGTCTACACAGAAAAGTGTGTGAATTAATACACACACGGTGCATATATTTTAATATTGTTGATTGACACAGAATACAACTCTGTTTTCCAACACTGTAGTGCCTCTAACCCTGCGTTCACACCAAAAGATGCATTTGCTGCCCGAACGCGTTGACGCCTGAGTTTTGCGGCGCGTCAAATCAAGTTTTGCGGCGCGTCAAAGGTTTGCGGCGCGTCAAAAGTTGAAATATTTCAACTCGAGCAGCATTTGACGCGCCGCAAAATACGTGAACGCGCCCTTCGCCCGTGCCCGGCACGGGCATGCCGCGCTGCAAATCAGATTTTGACGCGCCGCAAATCAAGTTTTGCTGCCCGTTTTCTCGGCAGCTAATGCTGCGGCAGCAAAGCAGCAACGCGTCTCTACATTCACTTTGAATGGGATCACGACGCGCGTCAACTTTTTGCATCTTTTGGTGTGAACGCAGGGTAAAACATCAACACTAGTAACTGGTTACTGGTCCAGTCAATACTGGTTAGGTCCACATGTGTTTTGAAGGCTCAACATGTGCTGCAATGTTATTCCTTTGCAGGTAATCCATACAAATACAGAAATTCAATAATACATGAGATATATAATTTCAAAGCTCTGAGTTCAAGCCACTCGGTGTGTGTAAATTAGACTTGGACATGATTTCTCAGGAGTCCCGTTACAGTAACTGCAGATGTCTTACGCAGCTCGAGAAACATGAGGGGAGTCAGTGGCGCTGGCGCGGGGCCAGGGCTGCCTGAGCATGATACTGCACCCAGCCCCACCCTGCGTGTGTGAGTGAGTTCCACGCTGATATGACCTTTCTCAGGGAGGAGCCAGAGTCCAAAAAAAACTGAGTCAAAGTGAAACTGCAAGATACTCTTCGCCCGACACACACACACACACACACACACACACACACACACACACACACACACACACACACACACACACACACACACACACACACACACACACACACACACACAGTTCCAAAGTGTTTGTTCCGCCTGAAAGGTTTGTATGGACCATTCTGTAAATGCGTACATAGATATGAATGGCTGAAAAGTATTCCAGCTCTGAAAAGAGATGGAAAAACATGCACTCCCAAATGAGGGGGCCTCTTGACCTTCTGCAGGTCAAGAGGCCTGGATGATTAGATGGGACTCTGTTGCACTCTGCTGGGGTAGGGAACAGGAGGTGTGTGGTGGTAGTCTGCATGCCTCAGTAGCTATACAGCCTACATACCACCAGGGGGCTGTGTTTTTTTTCCCCCCAGTGGTTTGAAGCGGGACCTTGCTGGGCCAGGTTAGGCTACAGTGTGCCTTATGTACCAGGATTATCCACCCTCTGTACGATCATGCCAAAAGTCAATCTTTGGGAGATAATTTGTTCACTTTGTGTGAATCGTCAGCAAGTGTCAGTGGCAGCTAAATAAATAGAGGTTTTCTGAAATGACGTATTAATGCCTATTTTTTCTCTTGTTTATGACTTCCACCAGTATATGAGGTAGTTACTGAACTCTTTGACTCAACAAGTTTGCAATATAAGTGTGGTCACAAGTTCAAAAGAGAATCAAACTATTTGATTATCTTTTGAGGGGATTTAACCACTGACATGGTTAAATCCCACTCCTTGCCGTTCATGGACTGACCTGGGCGACCTCAGGAGCGGCGTGGACCAGATGCCACACGTAACCATTCAGCTCATCTTTCCTCCGGTCAGCCATGGAGTCTCCTCGCGAGCGGCCAATCACAAAACGGCTGGGGAAGCTAGGGAGGGAGAAGCGGGACAGAAATAGAAGGATTGAGCTACCAAGTGTTTTTATACTGACCTAAGAGAGAATGAGAACAGCACGGATGTACCTCGGCAGATGAGCCGCAGTTTGCAGTGCAGTTTGTGGAACTCTTCAAAGCTCCTCTGGACAAATGCTGACCCCTTGCGCTCCACCTTCACCACAGACCCTGCGGAAGATAGCACGTCTACTCTGAGACACACTGAATATCTGGCTCTGTTTCCCATCTCCGTACACGCACCATGCCAGAACAACCAATAAGAACATGTTTGTTCCCTGGTCAACAACAATCTTGATGATTCACTTACACACAATTCTCCATGGTTACTGAAGCATATTGCACACACACTGCGTTGGCACAATTATCTTTTCAAAGAACCTAAACCCAACCCAGCTCCCTGATCTGGACATTACTTTCACTGAACTAAACCCCTAAGTGAACATTTACTAGCCTTCTGTGTTTGTTTCCTTCAGCTATAAATGCCGACACCCATGTTTGCATTTGTATTATGCTCTTTGTTTTTAGCAGCAGTGTTCATTATGGTCTGTCTTGTCAGGATCAACTAAGTTAGGTGGACACCAAAACCAAAAGCCCAAACAGATGGTCCGGTATGTTATTACCTGTCTGACAGCCCACCTGTCTGTCTACCTACTTTCTGACTTGTCTACCTGCATCCCTATCTGTCTGCCTTTATATCTGTCTATCTGTAATTCTACCTGCATCCTTGTCTGCCTGTCTGTCTGTCTGCCTACCTGTCGATCTGTCATTCTACCTGCCTACCTGTCTGTCTACCTGTCTCACCCTCTCCTCTACCTCTCCTGGTGTCGCAGACCAAAGAGCCTGTAGCGTCTGTGGTGGTAATGTGGGACAGGCGCCTCCTGGTGGTCGGAGTCTAAAATGACACCATCCATCCAACACTTGTTTTTACTTTATATTGGTATTGTATTTAATTGTTTAATCGAAACAATAAAAAAATGTGCCCGCGAAACGGGCGATCGCGTCAAATGACAAATGTTTTGCCCGCAAAACGGGCGAACGCGTCAAATGACGCGTCAAATGACGTAGGAAGGTTCTTGAAACATAATACAGATAACGGATCGCTAGATAACACTTGTTTTTACTTTATATTTGTATTGTATTGAATTGTTTAATCGAATTTAGCTAGTAAACTGAGTGTTTTAAGCAGGTTTCATAGTCTAGCTAGCTGGTGTTAATTCAATTACCGCAATTTAATTTAGATAATAGATATATATATATATATATATATATATATATATATATATATAGATAATAGATAGATAGATGGGTAGATAGGTGAGCAGGCATTTAGGAACTGTTTTGTTTTTTTCACGTTATCCCCATAACATTTATCCATTACTGTTTAGAGAAATAGATAAATACATTGATAATATAAATCTTACCATTAATTTGAGTAAGGTAAAGTTGAAAATGAAAAGAAAAGAAGCACAGGCCACATATGAATAACATTTAATTATTTGCCTCAGATATACAACTAACATTGACAACAATCTTATATGTAATGATCATGCTTCAATAGTTTCTTGATGCATGTCATTTATAAGCGCTGAGTGACAGGTCTAGCTTGTTCCAGGTTCAGGTTGATGCACCACACTTCCAGAAGATGCTGATTCTTGATGTCCCTGGTGTTCTTTGGCCCCTGCATGGTAAACTCTTCCTGTCACGATGTCTTTGAGATAAGGATAGACAAAGAAGGGAAAAAATCCACTATGAAAACAGAAATGGCATGGAAAAATGGTCTGTTTTAGTAGTAAGCCCACTCACCAACGTCAAGGTACAGACCTTTAGAGAGGGTTTTTTTTTTTTTTTTTTTTTTTTAAGGCTGACGCAACTCAACTAAAATGTATTTATAGAACAGATGTAAAAACAACAACGGTTAACCAAAGTGCTGTACAATCAAAAACAGCAAAAACGTTGAACATATATTATTGATCCCAGAAATTAATCATTTATCAGGCTATATTATACTGTTTAGAAAATGAATTAAATACATACAATATCCATAACATACAAACAGCAATATTGACAGTAGAACTATTAAGGAAAATCTGAATATTAACAAGAACCAAATAACTCCAGCAAAGGGACTCATACCTACCAGTCCTACTAAGGAAAAAAACTGAGCAGAATAGTTAGAATATGATTTGACAATTTGGACAAATGTATTCAGAAATATTCTGCACATGGGAAAGACAGGACTGGTGAAAGGGCCTATCACACCTCCTGCATGGGACCAGAGGTGCTTTTACTTGCCCGATGGTCCGTCTGCAGAGGCAGTGCACATCCACATCCAGAGGCGCTGCATCCCATTAGGCATACCAGGCAATTGCTTGGGGCCCCGGGCCACTACTAGGGGGCCCCCTAGAGCCAAAAAAAAAAAAATAATAATAATAATAATCGCTCCGTACCCCCCCCCCCCCCGTCAACAATCGCTCAATCGCTCCATACACCCCCCCCCCCCCCCCCCCGTCAACAATCCTCTGCCTAGGGCCCCCACACTCCCTACACAGTAAAATCGGCAGTGTTAATATAACACTTAGGGCGTGTTCACACAGGCAGTTTTCTTATATTGAAAAACACCTGACCCGGGTGGTTTTTTACCAACTAAAAAACGGACAGGGTGGTTTTGTCAAGTTCATTCTCGAGCAGAATGTTCTAGAGCCAACGTTGCAAATCAGTTACCGCATCAAAGTGGTTTGACTATGCTACAGTGTCAGTTACAATGTCGAGGATGAGAAAATTAGCCCTTGTTTTGGCGTTAGATGACAACGACGAGGATAACGATGAACCTTCCCGTTTGTGGGTGCATGACATAAACCGGGGACGGCAGCAGTACGGGGCGTTTCATAGTTTGATTCGGGAGCTACGGTTTGATAATGCACGGTTCAGTGCGTATTTCAGACTCGACAAGAGTCAATTTGAAACCTTGTTGCGCATCGTTGCGCCTTCAATAATAAGGCAAGACACCCACATGAGGCAAGCCATCAGTCCAGAGGAACAACTCAGCATTTGTTTAAGGTAAATCCGCAAATATATTTATAAAAAGGACTATGAAATCAGACGCATGTCTCGTAGCTTATTTTACTACCACTACTTAAAGCGCTTTGAGTGTGTGAAAAGCGCTATATAAATTGAATCTATCATTATTATGCCTGCAAATGAAATAGAAACTGCTATCTAACTGCTAACGGCTACAATCAAGATCAACAGGTGTATGCGTGCTTGCTCAATTGTTTCAGACTAAACTAAATATCACTCTTTGGGCAGGTATCTGGCAACTGGCGATTCATTCCGGTCCATCGCTTTCGCCTTCAGGATGGGTGCCAGCACTGTGGCAGGCATAGTTCATCAGGTCTGCACAGCTATTTGGGATTGCCTCCTGCCAGATTACATGCCTATTCCGGACAAAGCAGCGTGGAGAAATATAGCCACTGGATTCCAACAGCTGGATTTCCCTAACTGCCTAGGGGCAATGGATGGGAAACACGTAGTAATTGAGGCTCCTCCCTCCAGTGGCACTCTTTATTACAATTACAAAGGCACTTTTTCCATCGTCCTTCTGGCTGTAGTCGACGCCAGGTACTGTTTCAGGCTTGTTGACATCGGGGCCTATGGAAGAAACAGTGATGGGGGAACCCTCTCCTCCTCCGCTTTTGGTACTGCCCTACGGCAGAACACATTGGGTATCCCGGATGACTCCATCCTCCCAGGGGCAGAACATCTTGGCCCGATGCCTCATGTGTTTCTGGCAGACGAAGCCTTCCCCTTGCGCCGTAACATCATGCGCCCATACCCTGGCTACAACACTGGAGAAAAAAAAGTGTTTAACACCCGTCTCTCTCACGTGCGCAGAATGGTCGAGTGTGCGTTTGGCATACTGGCATCCCAATGGAGAGTGTACCGTCGGGTGCTGTGTGTCTCTCCAGAAGTGGCAGAGAACGTGGTAAAGGCCACCTGCATGCTCCATAACTTTCTGAGGTGGGATGCCAGCACTACAATACCGGCTAGGTCATCTACTGGAACATCCACAGCTGAGCCATCACAAGGTCTCCAGAACGCACCTGGCCTTGGCACCTACAATGCTGGCAGAGATGTTGTGGCAGTGAGGGAGAAGTATGCTCAGTACTTCATGTCTGAAGCTGGATGACTTCCCTGGCAGGATAACATCTAGGCACAAACACAAAATGGTTGCACTTTTGCACCGATATATTAACATCAGTGCAGTACAATTTCCAGCTATTCCATTTCATGCATTCATTGCATGTGTATGTATATATATATATGTTTATTTATGTTTACATTTATTTATTTATATATATTTATTTATTTATATGAATCCTCTATACAGTTCTCTACATTTATCTTTTTATTTTACTTCAATCCTGTTTTACTTCTATTATTATCTCTACTTTCTATATTAGCTAAGAGTTTATTGTTTACTGTTTTTGTTTACTTTTTATAGTTAGTTAGTTAAGAGTTTATTGTTTATCTTATATTATTATATTATATTATTATTATTGTTTACTGTTTACTTTTTGTTTTACTTTTTATAGTTATCTAAGAGTGTATTGTTTATCTTATATTGTATATAATTTAATATTGTGTTGTGTTTCTTCTGTAAACTACTGGACAATCAATTTCCTTGAGGGAGTCATCACAAAAGGATCAATAAAGCCTAATCTAATCTAATCTAATTTCATCACCAGCAAACACCAGATGATGTGGTGAAGTTGAAGTTTTCTCTGAATCTTGGAAGCAGTACCACACCCATGAACGATAAAGCGGACATAAGTTTAAATATTTTTTTTTATACCCAATAGAAATTGTGTGGCTCCTATGCATATCAAAGTGGGTATTGTAGTGATAAAACAAGATAAAATGTTAAATCTCCTTCAGAATATCTAATGTAAAGAAAGACGTACAAAGCAGATGTTTGTGTTCAAATGTAATAATTTAATTTAATAATTTCATTCATTCTCCAAATTCGATTTCATAAAAAAGAGACTGCATTCTACACTTCTTTAGCAATGCCTGTTTGCGAGGCTCCAACCTTGCCAGTGTGGGTGCAAAGCTCAGCAGGAAACGCTCATGCTCATTCTCCTCTTTAGCAATGGCACTGAGGACCTGTTGCTGATAGGGGGTTATGGTTGCAGTGGCCTGCCTCTTCCTCCCTCTTTGAGCTCTCATTGGCCCGAATTCCTGCTGCTGTTCTTGTTGAGGTGGCTGTGGGGGTGGAGATGGAGAGGGTGGGGGCCTAGATGAATGAGGTGGGGGCCTAGATGAACTGCCATTTGAAGAACCAGGCCCAGGTTGACTACTAGTTGTGTCATCCAATGTAGTCTGTCAGGTAAAGGAAACACGGGACAAAACACAACATTACACAAAGCATAATTTTTTCCTTCGCAATCCACATGATTAAACACAGGACATAGTCATACAGCTGATAAGCTTCACTCGTTTGATTTAGCCTACAATTATGAATTGGCCTGTTCATCATGGCACATTAGCTCAATCTCATCTAGTCTTACCTCATTGTTTTCACACATTGCATTCAAAATGCTCTCTGCTGTCTGGCTTGGCTGGTCGAAGTTACTAATTGTGAGCCTTTCCTGGACATAAGGCTCCAGGAAAGATAGTATTTTTACATATTTCCAACTGTGCTTATGTCCTCCCTCCGATCCACTCCTCCTCTCCTTCATTTCCTTTCTTTCTTTGCCGTACTTACATCACTGACTAAAGATTATGCAAGTAAAAAGTATATTTCTCGCTAGAAATGTTATTAGAAACACGTTTAACGGTGATAACTGGATAGTTTGTTAGGTGAGCAGATAAACATTAAAATGAATACACTTATGTCCCAAAATCCCACCGATCGTCCTCCAGATACTCTCCTTGTGATATATGTTGTGGTATAATTTGTTGGTCATGTCATACAACTCAACATGTTCACTGACAATAACAACAAGTTGCTCCGTCGGGAAAGACTTCTTGGTTTGGGTCGCCATTCTTGAATTTCCAACGTTTTTCCTAGTGACGTAGGTTCTCGTTCATTGGTCAGCTGTCAAAAAACTGCCTGACGTCGGATGCTTTTTCTGAGAAGCCCCTGACTGCAGCTGTCACGTTAAAATTGTACCGGGGCGAAAATTGTACCGGCCTACGTCATCGTTTGTTTACATCCTGACAACCTGACAACCTGCCCTGCAATAGACGTTGATGCAGAAAACATGTTTCCAAACAACGAAATAACATAATACAGATAGCGCATCGCTATCTGTATTATGATAGATAGCGATAACACTTGTTTTTACTTTATATTTGTATTGTATTTAATTGTTTAATCGAAACAATAAAAAAAATTGCCCGCAAAACGGGCGATCGCGTCAAATGACGCGTCAAATCACGTAGGAAGGTTCTTGAACATTCTAGACTATGAAACCTGCTTAAAACACTCAGTTTACTAGCTAAATTCGATTAAACAATTCAATACAATACAAATATAAAGTAAAAACAAGTGTTATCTAGCGATCCGTTATCTGTATTATGTTTCAAGAACCCTCCTACGTCATTTGACGCGATCGCCCGTTTCGCGGGCAAAACATTTGTCATTTGACGCGATCGCCCGTTTCACGGGCAATTTTTTGTATTGTTTCGATTAAACAATTAAATACAATACAAATATAAAGTAAAAACAAGTGTTATCGCTATCTATCATAATACAGATAGCGATCCGCTATCTGTATTATGTTATTTCGTCGTTTGGAAACATGTTTTCTGCATCGCGTCGTCTGTTGCCGGGAAGGTTGTCAGGATGTAAACAAACGATGACGTATAGGCCGGTACAATTTTCGCCCCCGGTACAATTTTAACGTGACACAGCCCGCAGACGGAGCCCACATGTATGGAGTTAGATTCATGCCAAAACCCTGCACACACGCAAAACGTGTTTTGCTCACGCATAACGATTCACACGCACACAAAACGTGTTTTACTCGCGCAAAATGATTCACACACACGCTCAGTGTGGTTTGCAAATACAAAACATCATTCACAAACTAAAGGCATTTTGCTTCAGAAACAAATACAGTATGTTTTACACAAAGTACAAAAAAAAATCCTTCAAGTACACAAAACAATTCTACAAGCGGAACACGAAAGCTGCGCGTGGATCGGAATGCATTTGCGCACGGATCGGATTGCATTTGCGTACGGAACAGCAAGGCGGAAAATGAGTGCCAAAAGTCACGTGACAAATAAATGTCCTGTTATTCACACTACACAACAGCAGGTGGCGGTGTTGAGTCAGTTTAAGGCCGCCAGGACGATCTTTTTTCTCCCCAAAATCTTTATTTGATGCCGGCCAAACGTGTGTGGATTCAACTCCATACTATGCGACTTGCCGCCCCTTTGTCACGGAATCGTACGACACGGAGAAAAGCTAGTTTGGGAGATTAAATTGAACAAAATGAGCGGCCAACAGGTGAGTCCAATGGAAGTGTCGCCACTCTGTTTTGGCATCAAATAAAGATTTTGGGGAGAAAAAAGATCGTCCTGGCGGCCTTAAACTGACTCAACACCGCTACCTGCTGTTGTGTAGTGTGAATAACAGGACATTTATTTGTCACGTGACTTTTGGCACTCATTTTCCGCCTTGCTGTTCCGTACGCAAATGCAATCCGATCCGTGCGCAAATGCATTCCGATCCACGCGCAGCTTTCGTGTTCCGTACTTGTAGAATTGTTTTGTGTACTTGAAGGATTTTTTTTTGTACTTTGTGTAAAACATACTGTATTTGTTTCTGAAGCAAAATGCTTTAGTTTGTGAATGATGTTTTGTATTTGCAAACCACACTGAGCGTGTGTGTGAATCATTTTGTGTGAGTAAAACACGTTTTGTGTGCGTGTGAATCATTATGTGTGAGCAAAACACGTTTTGCGTGTGTGCGGGGTTTTGGCATGAATCTAACTCCATACACATGGATGGGGCGGGCACTCAGTCCACATGGAGGGGGCCGGCGCTCCGCCCACATGGAGGGGGCGGGCACTCAGCCCACATGGAGGGGGCGGGCACTCAGTCCACATCGAGGGGGCGGCCACTCAGTTCACATTAACGCCCCGTGCCCACTACCTCCGTCAGTTGTCCGTTGCCCATTGACTTTGAATGGGGACGGACGCGCAATGCATTGTGGATCCGTCCGTTCAGTTGGAGCGTTCGCCACCGTCAGAAAGTTGAAAAATGTTCAACTTTTTCGGCAGCGACGGTTCCGTCATCCAATCAGATCGCGTATGCAAATGTAAGCACTGTGACGCGACTCGGGCTCTGACGATACTGGAATGCGGGAAAGCGGGTCATCTTGCCTCGCAACAAGCAGGAAGAAGCGGGAAGAACCCGGCGAACCGATTTGATTGGCTGACGGATGCATCTGCAAAGACTACTCCCCCATCCGTCAGCCACGCCTTCCCACGTCCGTTGACTGACGGTGCAGTGGGCACGAGGCGTAAGAGGACTGGTCAAACAGCATTTCTGATCCCGTTTCTGACCTGAAATTAGCTGAAATTTACCTGTAATTACCTGAAATTAGAGTGTGCCCGCCCGAGCGAGTGATGCCTAAAACATGCAAGTAAGTGAGACTGTCAAAATGCTTAATATATTTAGTAATATTCATGCAATTGTGTATTATGTCTTGTTAACTACTTAATCGTCAAATCCCACCGACGGGAAAGTTTTAGTTACACCTAGCATGTTCCCCCCAACATGCTAGGTCAATTTTCAGCATCATAAGGTTGAGTGATATAGTCATACACCGTTTGAAAGCTTAGAATCTCAGGAATGTCAACCAATGTCAACCATTCGGTGGAATAAATATGTTTAGTGAATATAGATCAAATATATCCTAGTGTCTTAGGTCAAAATAGCCCCCCTCACACTCCCCCACCCTTGGTGCATTCTTACATATCCTTAGCAATGAGTTGATACTTCATGTTGGGTCTTGAAATGTTCATAAGAGTCCACAGAAATCGAATATCAATATTATTTTAGTCTAATTACATTGTGTATATGCACAAGCCATCTTATACAAAGCAGCCGAAAAATAGAAAACCGAAACGCTGCAATGTTTTTTTGTAGAAAACTGCTTTTATGTTTATACTGGTTTTCTTTGACTTTTAGAGACACGTCAGTGTAATTGTGGATGGCGAGAGCCCTGAAATACAGCTGGACAGCAGCGGTCTTCATCACTGCCCCTTCTGCAGATACAAAGGGTCAAAATGTGCTATCGACTATCACATTAAATGCCATGCCTCGGTTAAATACAGAGGTACATTTTCTTAATTTTTATTATTATTATTATTATTATTGTTATTATATATTTGTATGTATGTAATGTATGCCATTTACTCACCAAGGTCTGCAGAGGAGCTTTCAGGAAGCAGGATGAGAAGACGGGAGGAAAAAAAGCTACAGGTACGTGTCATATACTGTAATGTGTGATGTTGTCTTAGAGCAATTGTGAAAGACTATAGTCTTACCACCCTCCCACCACTAATACATTTCAGGATAAAGATCTCTGCACAAAAAGGGCTAGAGTTGCTCCAACAGCATCCAGCTCTGAAGGATCAGGTAATGTATAGACTGTTAATCCAGGTGAATCCATGTAGGCCTACACATATTCAGAGTATTTGTGAATATTTGGGCTTCTACTTCCAAATTAAGTTGTACACATATCTCCATCAATATACAAGTTATAGCCTACTCCATGGCTGATCTATTGCATACTAGGGCCTACTTTTAGTATTCCATTGTATTAGCCTACTCAACATTACAGACAACAATCTGTTTTATTTCCAGACAAAACTGAAGACCAGGAACTGGAACCTGGGAACCTGGTATGTAATATGTGTGTAATGCTGGAGGTTGTATGTATAGCCAGATGAAATAGTCTGATGACTAGTTGAATAGTGTTTTTTATCACTGAAAACTCATCAGTAGTAGTAGCCTTTGTTTGCATACCATTTTGTGGTTTTGGGAGAGTAGGGTGTCAAGTACAGACACAGATAATTTTTTCTTTCTTCTTCAAGGAAGATGATGTTGTCCTGAAGGACACAATTCAGGCAGCAGCATGGTGCCAGTTACAGTCCTTCAAGGACAGCGTTTCTCTCCATGAGGTCATTGGGATGGAAGGTTGGGAGCAGATGGCAGCATCAACACAGCGCAAATCCCATGACGGCGGGGATGAGGAAGAAACGTGGAAACCATTCCAATTCTCATTCAGATTACATACTGACTATGAACTGTTCTGTGTGGAGATGATGGACAGGAGAAACCTGAAGGTGTTTGCCTATTTTGAGTCAAACACCTCTCCCCCTCCCTGTCCCCCGTCCCCCTCCCCGTGACGCCTGCGCCACACAACTCTGATTTATCTTTTATGTTAATAGTTTACAATCTATTTTTTGTAGTTGTTATTTTTTAATTGTTTTGTTGAATAAAAAGACAGTTTTTAGTGCTCCTGTGATTGGTGTAACTTAATGTACTTCACACATGTAGCTTTTCATTATGTCTATTGAGGTACATTTTTGCCCTTAGATGTGGTCACTTCGTTATTCCTCACATTACATCTGTTAAGGTCATACCTTTGGGTCCCAGTCTTCATAGTTCCCCAAATCTTATTTTGGCTCTTACTGGGCCTGTAACTCTCACAGACAGACGGGTACAGGAGTTCGCACACGTTGCATTGTTTACAGGCAAGGGTGGATTACCGCACGGGCACACCGGGCACATGCCCAGGGGCCCAAGGGCGGTGGGGGGCCGTAAACCAGAGCTTCTGTGAAGTCGCTGTTAGTAACTTTTAATGTTGCATTGTCGAAGCAACGAGTAGAGAAATACAAAAATTGAAGCGAAAACAGCAATAGTAGGGCTATTAATACTGAGTAAAAAAAAAAAAAGATCACTAGGTGGCATTATTTCAGTTAGTGAATTTGAGACGGGTCACGAACAAGGCACTGTGATTTAAACATGGAGCAACGGCGAACGGTTGTAACGTGAACTATAGTATTACCGTTTACTCTTGCATTAACAAGAGCAGCGGAAATCTGCTCAATCGTCAATGTGGTCTGAGTGCCCGCCCCCTCCATGTGGAGTGCCCGCCCCCTCCATGTGGGCGGAGTGCCGGCCCCCTCCATGTGGACTGAGTGCCCGCCCCCTCCATGTGGGCTCCGTCTGCGGGCTGCAGTCAGGGGTACTTCCTTTTTCTTGGCGAGTTGAATTTATCCCAACTTGAAAACCACCCAGAGCAGTGAAAAAACCCCGCTGGCAGCGGTGTTTTTAAAAGCACCCAGGATGTTTTTACAAAAACACCCTGTATCATAGGAATATAATGTAAAACATCCACCCGCACCTGAAAAAAAAACTGCCTGTGTGAACACCCCCTAAAAGAGTTAATTTTAACACTACCTCAGTGAACATATGGTCCCTATCTACAGAGTGTTAAATGTACACTGAACACTCCTACTCTGGTAGGAGTTAATATTTTACACTACACTACACTGAGAAGTGTTAATCAAGTTTTACACTATGTAAGAAGTAACACCCGTAGTGTTCACATTTAACATTAAAGAGTGAAAGAGTGAAATTACTCCAAAGAGTGTTGATCTTTAACCAACTCCTACCAGTGTTACATATCTACTCTCTCCCAGTGATACAACACAAACCTTTATCTACAGGGGGGAAAAAACACACACACAAATATCCATACCTTAATACATATTTATTCCAAGTAAACATGAACAAATCTCATGTAAAATCATGGAAATGTAAAATCACACACACATCACAGTCTACATTATACATTTTTTTTAGTTGAACTGCATAATATTGTATTGACATTTCTCACAGCCGTGAAAATGTCTTTGAAGTGCATTTATAACGCTACACACTGAATAATTTTTGAACATCAAGAGCAAACTTTGCCATCACCTGGAAACAATCAACCAAGTCCAACCAAAATCTTTCAAATAGGTCACTGAATGAGATATGTGAGTATAGTGTATGTGTACAGATGTTTTTCACAACAAATACAGACAAATGGAGGTCTGCAAAACACTCCTTTACAAAAACCTTCACTGTTAGTGGCAAAGATCTTGGTTGGAATCTATCAGTATGGTGACAGAAATGTATCTAATGTTGAATAACAATAAATAACTTTTGCTTTAATAAAACAACCCACCCTCAGGAAACAATGACAAGTCAATGATTTTCAGTGAGAGGAAATACAAAGTCAAAACCAAAAACTCTGGTTAAGGCTGCATCATATGGCAATATGGTACTACAAACAGGGAAACATCTGTTGAACCATATGCCATTTGAACATCCATTGGTTTAAAATAGAGCAACTCTTGAACATTGAACACCTTAGGTGCCTGGGATGGCTTGTACAAGACCTTAAACGCATGGAAATGTTTGTCAAAACAAATAGTTTCCACACTGGAGCCAATAAGTACAACTTGCTCATCTTTCACTACAATAGTGCTGATCTTAGAAAATACTGGCAACTCCTCATTAATCTCAAGACACACTACTAAACCAGGGCGATATTCAGAACCATAGTGCTTTACCCATTTCACCAAAAGAACATTGGCACATGTGTCTACATTTAGTTTGGCAGCAATTTCAGGACCTTCTTGCAAATCTGAAATCTGTAACATCTTTCCTGGACCAATAGTTAATCTGCTGAGGCTGAAAGATTCCCAGTGCAAGGCCATGTATTTCTGGTGTTTTCTGGCCAAAGTCTTGGTGATATTTTTGAAACTTTTGAGTTGAGTTTTGAAAAAGTTATGCTTTGCCTCATAACGCATACACCACATGTGCAGGAGTGGTCCTATATTTCTTATACATCGAGGGTAATGAATCATGAAATGATGTTTCGGCAAGAGATTTCTAGTAGGAAACAGGTGTTTAAAAAGCTGATGATGGTCAATAATGATGTGCTTCAGAAAGATGGTCATACCAGTTGTAAGGATGGGAGAAAACACAATATTCACTATCTGCAGCAACAACATTAACAGATGCCAGTACTCATTGTCTCTCTGCACTAGATCACCAAATATCAACGGCATGTTTCGCAGTAAACACCAGGACTGAATGGCGTTCAGGCCCAAATCGTTGCTGCCATCAAGTAACTTGACTGCAGGGGGGCGATTTCACTCATTCAACTATGTACCCATAGTTGAATGAGTGTATTCTACTGGCCAGTTCTTTGGCAGTTACAAAGTTTTCCTTTAAATACACCAATACGAGTTTCACTTCTAACAGTGCAACACCCTCTAAAATGTCATGCATGATGTCTACGGCAAAATTATCAGCTGTGTTGAAATACTGCGTGTTTAACAAACATGAACGCTTCACACCATATACATGAGGTAGCTGTGGATTTGTTTGTGCAGTATGACAATGTTCGGCAAGCATGTCTTTAGTCCGTAATATCACTCTTTGGTCATCTTCACAGAACACACTTTGAATGTCACTCTTCTCAATGATACAAAAACGACAGCAATTTCGGGCACTGAACGATTCCACAAACCCAAACAGTCCATGTATACCAAGATTATCGCCGGTAACCTGCACAATACTACCATGAACTGCATCTTCAAACAAGGGAACTTTGATCCCATCAGTTTCAAGCACTTTCAAGTCATTTATGATTGGCTGAAGGATGGTGTCAAAACCATAGGTCTTAAAGGCCCACTATGCAACTTCGCTGTTTTCTTGGTTTTGGCACGCACATTTCTCTACACAGCGCCCCCTACAGCTTCGTAGTAGATATTTTACAACACTGTCGTAACAACTCGTTGACGACCCTTCCCCATGCACTTCTACGCGAGCCATGTGCATTTGTTTTCAAAGAAGCCGGCGAATGCGTGGAGCAATGTCCGAAGTAAATGTTCATAAAGTGTAGGCAAGGTTATACATTTTTAAAATGGTGTATTTGTATTGCAATAAACATAAAGCCATCCTTTTTATAGTTGACGGGGAGAATTTATATCCTAGATTATAATTGTTTTATCTTAGGTTGAACAGAACAATCAGTGTGAGAGTGTTGGCCAACATAATAATCTAAATAAACAAGAACCTGGATTCGGGGATTCAGTCTGTATCTGGGGGACGAGACAGACGAACAGCAAAACACCAATGGAAACAAAGGTGTTTATATGGTGTGGCAACCCCCTTCGTCGGCGGCGGGGATTTGGGAATTAATGAACGAAGCAGGGTTGCGGTGCAACGGGTTTTATTGTAAAACCAGTCACAAAAAGGGAAATCATATAAACGGAGGTTCTTCCGTAATCGGGAATAAGGGCGCGGGACCTCCTGGTCCAGCCCTTCCTCGGGGTCGGTGGGGAAACAGCACCCGACGCCTCCGGCTTACTCCTGGTGGGGAAAACGTTTGGTTAAAGCACGTCGGTTCAACAGCACGTCTCTTCCTGGTCAGCCCTCTCCCCCGTCTCCCCCGTCCCCAGCCCTTAAAGCTCCTCTCTCCTCAGGTGCCCCCAATGTTCTTGATTCCCTGGGCCCGGTTGATGTTCCCTCTAGCCCAGCTGGGTGGAAGGGGAGGTATCTTCCTTCCACCACCCGTCCATGGGGCGGGTGCTCCAGCGGCTGGCCCCTGGCCAATGGCGTGGGGTTGCCACACACCCCCATCCTCAGCAGCAAGCCGGGGGTTCCTCCTGTTAGCCCTAAGCAGGCGTCCCTTCGGGACAGTGCATCTGCGTTACCGTGGGCCCTTCCGGGTCGATGGACCACCTGGAAGCGGTAGTCTTGCAGGGCCAGGAACCAGCGTGTCACCCTGGCGTTGGTGTCCTTGGCCGTTGCCATCCACTTTAGGGGGGCGTGGTCGGTGACCAGGCTAAAGTTCCGACCGAGGAGGTAGTAACGGAGCTTTTCTAGGGTCCACTTGATTGCCAGCGCCTCCTTTTCCACCGCTGAGTATGCCCTTTCGCTGGCCAGGAGCTTCCGGCTGATGAAGGTCACCGGATGCTCCTCTCCTGACCGGACCTGAGATAGAACGGCTCCCAGCCCCACCTCAGACGCGTCCGTGTGTACCACAAAGGGGAGGCTGAAGTCCGGGGTGATGAGCACGGGCTCGGTGCAGAGAGCCTGCCGTAGGTGGGAGAAGGCTTCCTCAACCTCCTCCGTCCACTTCACTCAGTCGGGTAGAGTCCTCTGGGTTAGCTCGTTGAGGGGGCTGGCCAGTGTTGCCAACGCGGGGATGAACCTCTGATAGTACCCGACTAGTCCCAGGAAGGACTTCACCTGTTTCTTGGTGGTTGGCCTGGGCCAGGTCCGGATGGCTTGCACTTTTTCGTCCTGGGGTCTCACACAGCCCCTCCCGACTTGATAGCCCAGGTAGGAGGCCTCCTCCAGGCCCAGGCGACACTTCTTGGGGTTGGCCGTGAGGCCGGCGGTTCGAAGCGCCCCCAGGACGGCTCGGAGGTGGTGGAGATGGATGGTCCAGGTGCTGCTGTGTATTACGATGTCATCTATATACGCGGCGGCGTATTCTCTGTGGGCCCGTAGGATCCGGTCCATCATCCTTTGAAAGGTTGCGGGTGCCCCATGCACTCCGAACGGGAGGACGGTGTATTGGTATAGCCCGTCTGGTGTGGCGAACGCCGTCTTCTCCCGGGACCGCTTGGTGAGGGGGACCTGCCAGTATCCCTTCGTGAGGTCTAGGGTGGATATGAACCGGGCCGGGCCCAGTTGCTCTATCAACTCGTCTACCCGTGGCATAGGGTAGGCGTCGAAGACAGACGCTTCGTTCAGTTTGCGAAAGTCATTGCAGAACCGGTAGGTCCCGTCTGGTTTGGGTACCAGAACCACCGGGCTGGACCACGCGCTATGGGACTCCTCTATGACCCCCATCTGCAGCATGCGGGCGACCTCTGTTCTGATGACGGCGCGCCGTGCTTCCGGGATGCGGTAGGGCCGGAGGCGGACTCTGACTCCCGGTTCTGTCCGGATGTCGTGGCTGACGGTTGTGGTCCTGCCGGGTCGCTCTGAGAAGACATCCAGATGTTGGAGCACCATGTCCCGCATGTCCTGTGTCTGGCTCGGGCTCAGCAGCTCCCCCACTGGGACCTCTGGAGGGGGCAGTCGAGCGGCCAGCGTCAGGAGAGTTGGATCCCGCGGAGTGGTCAGTGGTTGCCACCGCTTCAGCAGGTTGATGTGGTACAGCTGGGTGGTCTTGCGTCTCCCCGGTTGCCGTACCCGGTAATTGACCTCGCCCACACGGTCGATGATCTCCTAGGGTCCTTGCCACTTGGCCAGGAACTTGCACTCAGAGGTCGGGATGAGGACGAGGACCTGGTCGCCCGGGTCGAAGGTGCGCAGCTGGGCCCCCCGGTTGTACACCCGAGCTTGGGCTTGCTGGGCTCGTCCAAGGTGCTCCCGGACCACGGGCCACACCTGCGCCATCCTGTCCCGCACCTGCTCCACGTGCTTGATGATGGTGCGGTGGGGGGAGGGTTGGCTCTCCCAGGTGATGTCGAGGAGCCCTCTCGGTCGTCTCCCATAGAGTAGCTCGAACGGGGAGAAGCCAGTGGAGGCCTGGGGTACCTCCCTGATGGCGAACAGGACGTGAGGGAGTAGCTGGTCCCAGTTCTTTCCATCGACCTCCATCACCTTTTTCAGCATGCGTTTTAAGGTCTGATTAAACCTCTCTACCAGTCCGTCGGTCTGGGGGTGGTAGACGGAGGTCCGGAGGTGGCGGATCTGTAACAGACTGAGGAGGTCCTTTAACACCCGGGACATAAAGCAGGAGCCTTGATCTGTCAAGATCTCCCTAACTATTCCCACCCTGCTAAATAACGTCATTAGCTCTCTTGCCACTGCCTTGGCTGTGGCGGCGCGGAGAGGTATGGCCTCTGGGTAGCGGGTCACGTAGTCTACCATGACCAGTATGTAGCGGTGACCTCGGCTAGTTCTGGGGAGGGGGCCTACGATGTCTAATGCCAGTCTGTCGAAGGGGACCTCGATCAGGGGCATGGGTATGAGGGGGTTCCGTACGGACGGTCTAGGGGCGGTACGTTGGCACTCGGGGCAGGCTCGGCAGTAGTCCTCTATGTCTTTCTTTACCCCTGGCCAATAAAATCTAGCTAACACCCGGTCCCTGGTCTTATCCATCCCCAGATGAGCCCCTAGGAGGTGTGAGTGGGCCATGTACAACACCTTGCTAACATAGGACCGTGGAACGATCAGCTGTCCCCTCCCCCCCTCTGAATTACCCTATACAGTAACCCTCCCCGTGTGCTGTAATGTGGGTACTGCCGGCAACTCACCGAGTCCCGTGATAGTCCCTCGTGGGTTTGCACGTGTCCCCAGGCGTGTCTTAAGGAGTCATCCTCCAGCTGGGCGGTGGCGAACCGTCCGACCCTGTCCGCTCGCCCCTCAACGGCCAGGGGGAGGTCGGAGAAGTCAATGAGGGGTGGGCTCTCACTCTCCTCTGGTGGGGGTATCGGCTCGGAGGCGGTCATCGTGCCCGGTGTCCCCGGGGGAAGGGATTCCGTGGACGAGGCGTGAGGCCGGCGCCCTACCTCTCTCGCGGGTCTCTGCGGAGGCTCGTCGGAGTCAGTCGGGGATTGTGGGGGTTGGCCTGCCATATAGACGGGTCGGCTTCGTAGCTGGCGCGGTCTCGTCCTTGGATGTCGGGGTCTTGGTGGGCGAAGCTCCGCCCCCAACAGTCTTCCGAAGATGGGACAGTCGCGTCAAATTAACAGGGGCATGGGTAGGTTGGGCACTACCCCGGCCTGGACCGTGAAGGTCCCCTTCGGGGTTTGTATTGTGATGTGGTTAGTGGGGTATGTTTCCGTCTGTCCGTGGATCATGCAGCCCACCTCCACGTCCTGCCCGGGCGTTCCACAGGCTAAGTCGGGCCGGATCAAGGTGACCACGCTCCCTGAGTCCAGGAGGGCATGGGTGTCGCGCCGTCCCACCCGTACCGGCAGGCTCGGCGAGACGGTCCTCTCGTGTGACCAGCAGGTGGTGCGGAGACAGGCTCCTCCCCTCTGGTCGGACGGACTGGCCGTGGGCATTGACACGTCCCCTGCGCCGGGACAGTGGCGGGCCAGGTGGCCCTTCTGGCCGCAGGTGTAGCACCTCCACTCCTCTCTCGGAGTCGGGGGGGCGGGGCCTCTGCGGGCCACGATGTTTTGAGCCGGGTAGGCGGGGCCTCGGACGACCGGTGTCTGGGAGCGCGGGGTCTCTGTCATCCGTCCGCGTCGCTCGGTCCGCGGCTCCCCCCCTCCGGGAGGCGGGGCTGTTCCTCCGCAAAGCCGCTGGGTTACTTGATGGTTCTCGAGGAGTTCCACGAGATCGTTCACCGTTCGGGGCTGGTTCCCGGAGGCCCAGCGTTTGGCGCCAGGGGGAAGAGATCGGATGCAGCGGTCTATGACGAGCCGATCCAGCAGAGGGGGGCCGTCGCCTTCTACGAGCCACCGCTCGGCCAGCTGGACGAGTTAGGAAATCTGGCTTCTCACTGAGCCGAGCGGTTCGTAGCTCCAGTCGTGGTAGCGCTGCGCCTGGGCGGGGAGGCTGTGTCCATAATGGACGAGGATGGCCTGCTTGAGCGTCGGGTAATGCCCCGCCTGTTGGGGGTTGAGATCCCGGTAGGCGCGCTGAGCTTCCCCGGTCAGGAAGGGCGTTAGGATGTGGCCCCACTCGTCCGCTGGCCATTGTTCACGGTCCACGGTCCGCTCGAACACCTCAAGGTACGCCTCTACGTCGTCGTCCGGTCCCATCTTTGTCAGCCTCTTCGTGGGGGCGGCGGATGCAGGACCCCGAGCGAGCTGCTCAGCCATTCGGACCATGCATCTCCGTAGGACGTCTATCTCCTCGTCCATCGTGGCGGGTTGGTCGGCGTGCTCCATCGTGGTCTGGGTTGTGTTTAAGTCCAGAGATCGCGTTGCCCGCATCCTCCACCACTGTGGCAACCCCCTTCGTCGGCGGCGGGGATTCGGGAATTAATGAACGAAGCAGGGTTGCGGTGCAACGGGTTTTATTGTAAAACCAGTCACAAAAAGGGAAATCATATAAACTAAGGTTCTTCCGTAATCGGGAATAAGGGCGCGGGACCTCCTGGTTCAGCCCTTCCTCGGGGACGGCGGGGAAACAGCACCCGACGCCTCCGGCTTACTCCTGGTGGGGAAAACGTTTGGTTAAAGCACGTCGGTTCAACAGCACGTCTCTTCCTGGTCAGCCCTCTCCCCCGTCTCCCCCGTCCCCAGCCCTTAAAGCTCCTCTCTCCTCGTCCCCCAGGTGCCCCCAATGTTCTTGATTCCCTGGGCCCGGTTGATGTTCCCTCTAGCGCAGCTGGGTGGAAGGGGAGGTATCTTCCTTCCACCACCCGTCCACGGGGCGGGTGCTGCAGCGGCTGGCCCCTGGCCAATGGCGTGGGGTTGCCACAATGGCTGCAACCAAGCAAGCTAGAAACATACAGGGCTCACAACAAAACGGTTGAGAAAACAATTTTTACAGGGCTCACAACAAAATGGTTGAGCAAACACATTTGTACAGAGACTATCAACATCAAGAATACCACGAGGACAAAGTTCACCCAAGGGTACTTTCAATTTCAAAAGCAACACGGCCAAGTCGGAGTCTGATTTGAAGTCTTCTTTTTCTTTCAGTTCACGCTATTCCTGAAAAGCTTGCCCAACGTTTACTCGTGTCTGGCCTCTCTGTCGGTCAGTCTCCCCTTTCTCTTCTTCTGTTCCTCCGACATTGGGTTTCTGTCTCTTTTTAGTCGGCTGATCTATGATGAATGTAACAATCCCTTAGTTACTTGTGTTTATATCGAGCCGGTTCCGTGTTTGGGGGTCTGTGCCGCAAAGCAATTCGTTACTTTGCGAGACCCGGGACTCCCGCGAGAGTGGGCGGCGGGTCGCCGGCAGAAACATATTCATTTTCTCCGCCAAGATGCGCAAGGGGGAGTTGAAACAACGAACAATCGAACAAAAATGTAAAATGGAACCATCGCAATGACTCCTAGCCTGTTATATTAAGTTATATCAAGCCAAATTGCCTCGCAACTGGCTGTTTATATCTAGCCGGTGCCATGTTTGGGTGTGTGTCTGTGCCGTAAAGCATTTTCGAAACTACAATCTGACTACATTTTCGAGGATACTTCCGCCGCGTCACATCCGGAAGCGCTCGGTCCGAACACATCAAGTTGCATATGCGCTTTTTCACTGTAGAGGCCACATGGGAAAATGACACACCCACCAATCGACCCAGAAATGGATGCAGAACCATCAGCATAACTCTCAACCTGCATACTTAATGTAATTTTGGCTAAAAAAGTTGCATAGTGGGCCTGGGCATGAAAAAGTGCACACAAATGTATGTTGATTAAACATGAATTTAACTTAGGCGGAACATTTCTTAGTGTAAAATATATACCCCCCTATTTATGTATACCCTTTTTGCAGTGGTGTAGTCTATTTTATTGTAGTGGGTATACTGTGATGATTCCCTCCCAGCCTCGTACAAACCCGTCCGACTGGTACGTGTACGTGTGTGGCGCTTATGGGGTGTCGCACCGCACTCACCAACGCAGGGGTCTACAACCCGCTGATTTAAGAGTATAACGATGATCAACAATCATGGAAAGCTGAGTAGGTTTATCAGTTTTAATAACAGTATGAACAAATAGAACACAAAAATGACCTTTCCTTTGTATATCTATAGTAGCAATAGCACATGCTAAACAAGGACAAAATCTACTCAAAATAATTTAATGAACTGTTTACATCCATGGCTAACCAGTGCATGAGAAGGAGATGACAGGAGACTAATGTTTCACTCTTTCAATTGCTCTAATTTGAGCTCTTACTGTTGTTATCTAACATACCATACAGTAATTGAATTGTGTAAAAGTGTGAAATTACTGCACCTTAAAAATGACCATGAATTAGCTATACTCTCATTTGCATAGTGATTAACATTATGAATTTCAATTGTGTATACCGAACTGTATGTTGGCTGACATTTACCTAAAACTTTTTTTCCCTCCACTCTAACCAAGGATGCCTGTTTTTAAATTCCCTAGCCTGACACCCAGTCTGAAAGGCTGGCCAGGGGTTCTCATCTAAAAGTAACAAGGAGATATAAAGTGGGATTAAAACATTGTCTTCTGTTGACTACTTATTATGTGGTTTACACATTAATATGGGAGGACTGGACACACACACACGCACACACACACACACACACACACACACACACACACACACACACACACACACACACACACACACACACACACACACACACACACACACACACACACACACACACACACACACACACACACACACACGCGCGAGAAGGAGGGGCTCGGCCCGCCAACTAACTTGCAGAGATGCAGGGGCAGCTTCGCGCTTCATAACAAGACAGGGCAGAGCGCGAGCGCGCAGCGGGAATTTTATGAATGGTGAATGTAGGAGATAACTTCCCCTGCTTAAAGTATTTTATTGCAGTTATACCCAACCGATATTTCCGAAAAATAAACACAGAAGTGAAAGATCTGTCACAAGACGATTGATACGTATCCGTGCACATTTTTAAGTGGGTATACGCAAATCCTGGGGCCTCATGTACTAATGTTGCGTACGCACAAAAACGTGGCGTACGTCCTTTTCCACGCTCACGTTCAGATGTACAAAACGTGAAATGACCGTAAAAATGTGCGGTCCCCACGCCAGCTCCAGAGCTGTCGTACGCACGTTTCTACAGCTATTGTTCCTTTGGCGACACTTAGAGGTGACGCTGGGAAACTGGGAAAAAAGGTGAAAACAATGACTCATCAGAGTGATTTGCACATCAGAAGTCCTTTTTCGATCAGATTTTCAAGCGAATTAACTCTTAAAGCGAATTAATTTGTAGCGACATAAGAAGCGCCTAAACGGTTTTCCATCGACAGAATGATTATAGCGAATTAAAATTGTGTCACAATGCCCCGTGTTGAAGCGCATTTTTCTGACCCGCTAGATGATTTTCCGTTGTCAATGCGCATGCGCGACATTCTATGTCGCTTCAGCCGTTTTCCATTACTTTTATGTCGCTAGAACTTTCCCAAAACCACCTCTGCAGAGCGAATTAACTTAGTGCGACAAAATCCTCATCCTCATCCTCATCCTCATCGTCATCCGCTTATCCGGGGTCGGGTCGCGGGGGGAGCAGCTCAAGCAGGGGGCCCCAGACTTCCCTTTCCCGGGCCACATTGACCAGCTCTGACGGGGGGATCCCGAGGCGTTCCCAGGCCAGTGTTGAGATATAATCTCTCCACCTAGTCCTGGGTCTTCCCCGAGGTCTCCTCCCCACTGGACGTGCCTGAAACACCTACCAAGGAAGGCGCCCAGTGGGCATCCTTACCAGATGCCCAAACCACCTCAGCTGACTCCTTTCTAAGTAAAGGAGCAGCGGCTCTAATCCGAGTTCCTCACGGATGGCTGAGCTTCTCACCCTATCCCTAAGGGAGACGCCAGCCACCCTTCTGAGAAAACTCATCTCGGCCGCTTGTACCCGCGATCTCGTCCTTTCGGTCATCACCCAGCCCTCATGACCATAGGTGAGGATAGGAACGAAATCGGCGTTAGAGCGATATAACGCTTTTTCCATCACATATGTCGCACTAACTTTTGATGCGCATCATTTTAAAGCACATTATCTTTTTGATGGAAAAAGGAGAGACACACTAATGAACAATTAACACACCTTGCAATTATATGGGTGGCTATAAAAGCATGCGAAATGGATGAAGAAAATTGTTTTAAGAATGGCTGCGTTAGCGTTGTTAGAGGACATCGCAAATGGTCAAATCCGAAGGGCGCTGGAGACGCCGGGGCCGACGGAGGAGACGCCGGGGCCGACGGAGGAGACGCCGGGGCCGACGGAGCAATCCGTGCCCTCTCCTTGCTTGTCTATTCAAAAATAAAAAATGTAAGTTAATAAACACGAGTCAAAGTCTTTAATATCCTGGCATCTTTACGCACGACTTATGTGTATTGCAAGCAGCCAATTGACCAGTAGGCTATAATTACAGCATTTATGACTTCAGCATATTTACCGTGGGGATGATCGGTGTCCCCTTCATGGGCTCCCACCACTCCGGTGAGAGCCGTGTCACCGATCAAAGCGGCCACTCTCAAATATAAGGGGGAGAGTTCCCCCACTCCCGTCCCCCCACCTGTTGCGGTCACGCTTCGGCGGTGGGCAGAAACCCTCCGCTTCACCTCCACCTTGAGGTCTGACCACTTCTTTTTAATTTCAGAGTGTGTGCGCTGCTGAGACCCCACTGCATTGACGGCCTCGCAAACACTCTCCCACTCACTTCTCTTTTGTTTTGCATTTATCCCTGTTGACAGGGTTCCAAATAGCATATGCTTGCGCATTTCTACCTCGTGGAGCAAAATCTCGAGCTCAGACTCCGTGAAGTTTCGTTTTTTGCCTCTGTTCATGGTGCCAGGTGATCGGATTACGAGGTGAATCTCAGGTCCAGAGGCCTATTTAAATGAAATTGCATATTCAAATGAGGGCGTGGACAGGGAGGAGTTTGGCACGTCGGCATGTGCGCTCAATTCCACGTGGATTGAGATGTACAAAAGAAACGTGCTTGGATCCATGCGTTCGCACACTTTGATACATCTGAATTTATTTGTGCGTAAGACAGTTTCTTGGTTTTGGCGTACGCCAAGTTTTAGTATGAAATCCACGCAAGTCTTAGTACATGAGGCCCCTGGTGCGTTCCTAGTGGGTATACTGCGTATCACGTAGACCAGTGGTTTTCAAACTGTGGGGCGCGCCCCCCCTGGGGGGCGCCAGAGTTCTTCAGGGGGGGCGCGACGTGAGAAAAAAATAAACCCGAAGAAAACCCTGAAAGACGATGATTCAAATCATCAGTCGTACTTCAACTGTAGAAGTAACATAACTAAATCAATTTTCAACCGTTTATCTTCGTGCAAACCATTTAACAAATCTACACACTTGTATCTTCAATAATATCGAAACAGAATTTCGATATCATTTAAAATGTCTTCAGAATCACAGTTTTAGTTTCATACTGCTTCGTTTTCAGCTGTTTTCATTGAAGACGTCAGCCCATTCTGATACACCTACTTCTAGACATCGTAACTCATTCCTTTTTCAACCGTTTACCATCGTTCAAACCATTAAACAAATCTACACACTTGTATCTTCAATACTATCCAAACGGAATTTTGATAGCATTTATACTTTTTTCAGAATCACAGTTTTAGTTTCAAACCGGCGTCGTTTTCAGTTGGTTATAATAATTGAGGTCACCATAGCAACGCCGGTAAACAAACGATAGTTATGTTATTATAACTCTAGTTCTATGATTGTAGGCGTAGCCGTCTAGGCTTCGCCTTATGGGCTTGTCCCGTGCGCGCGCTTGCGCGCGCTGAAAATTCAAACTATGCACCTATCAGCGTGGGCACCGCCCACATTTCCCACGGTATCGTGTATATAGCGCGGTGAATACCGTCACTCATCCTCCACGCTTTTCTTTCAGCATTTGGAGGGTACAGCAGGTGGGAAACTAGACGGCTACGCCTGCAATCATAGAACTAGAGTTATAATAACATAACTATCGTTCTATTTCATGTAGGCTACGCCGTCTAGGCTTCGCCTTATGGGCTAAGGTGAAGCTGCGAGCGGAGCCCGATCAATGTACTCCTGCTGGACCCCAGTCAAAACGACCTAAGTCACCAGAACACATTAAGACTCAAAAAAGCCAAGGAAGTGTAAAACACAACAGCTTAATAACTAATTACTAATAAAAACTAATTCCTCCTAGATCAAGCAAGGCAAAGATCAAGGGAGAAAAAAGTGAGTCTGTAAAGACTCCGGCTCTAATCCGTGCTTCATGGAACCCATGAAAAGGAAAAGAAAAACCAGAGCAACATGGTTTCCATTAGGTCCGCTACTACCGGGGGCGGAGCAACAGAATCCGGCTCTCCAATAGGGGACTCTCTCGGCCGTTTTTAGAAGAAAAAACGGCGGGAGTGCCACTGGCAAACAAAGCCACCTGACAATTGGCGAGCCAATAGAAAAACCTCCCTAGCCTGTTTTTCATTTGAAAAAAGGTGGGAGAGTGAGACTGGTAATCAAGTCCAACTCGCCAGCCGGCGAGAGGAAATTCAACCACGCCGCTTTGAAGAACATGTCTATATTCTTAAGCCGTAAAAGGGGTCCCGGACTCTAGCACAGAGTTGCAGAGTGAGCCCCTGGACATGTCTAACATGTAGAAACGGACAAAGGGGCCGGGGGAAGACCAAGACGCAGCCGCGCAGATGTCTTCCACCGAAACGCCCTTGAGTAGAGCCGTTGAAGCGGCCACGCTCCGTGTGGAGTGAGCTTTAACGCCCAACGGTGGCGCCAAGCCCTGCCGAGAGTAGGCTAAGCAAACACCCTCACATACCCAGCGAGAAAACCGCTGCTTAGAGAGAGCGCGGCCCCTGCTAGCGTCGCTATAACACACAAACAACTGTTGTGTGGAGCGGAACGCGGCCGAGCGATTCACGTACATAGCCAACGCCCGAACCGGGCATAGGAGATGCAACTCCGCCTCCGCCTCATCAGAATGAGGCGGGGGGTGAAAAGCCTTAAGCACAATATCCCTCGACCGAAAATAACTATTAATGTTCTTCGGGAGGAACGCAGGATTAGGTCTGAGCAACGCAAAGGAGCTGTCCTCGTTTAGCAACAAGCAACTCGGGCTGACAGACAGAGCGGTTAGCTCACCGGCCCGCTTGGCAGAAACCAAGGCCAACAAGAGTGCCGTCTTAAATGACAAGGCATCCAAGGGGACCTGAGAAAGAGGCTCGAAAGGATCCCTGGACAATCCGCGCAACACGGTGGGGAGATCCCAGGGTGGTGTAAGCACGCGTGAAAACAGGCCTAACCCGTCTAGCCCCACGCAAGAATCTCTTGACCAGTGGATGGCTGAAGATCGGTCCACCATCACAGCCTGCATGGCCAGCCGAAACGGCTGCCCCATAGACCTTGATAGTGGAGAAGGCCAAACCTTTTTCCAATAAGTTTTGCAGAAACGAAAGCACGCTTCCCACCTTGCATTGAGATGGGACAGCGTGGTTCCTCTCACACCAATTAGAGAAATGCGCACCACTTCGCCGTATAGAGGGAAGAAGTAGAAGGCGCACGAGCGCTCTGAATAGTGTTGATAACCGTCTCAGGCAAACCTTTGCCCTGCAGAATCAACCTCTCAGGAGCCAAACCAACAGCCGCCCGAGACATCGGGCGGGTGGTGTACCGTCCCGTGGGCATGTGAGAGCGCATCCGGCCTGAACGGTACTGGCGCGGCCAGCTATGGAAATCACAGAGCTGAACGGTTCTCCGGGGCCACTAATATCAGGGACAGACTCTCCTGTCTGACCCGTTCCAGAAGAGGAAGGATCAGCTGGAGCGGGGGAAACGCATACAAGAGAGCCCGCGGCCAAGGTGTGTGTGCCAACGCATCTACCCCCAACGGGGGAAGATCCCGAGGGCTGAGGGAGAACCACCACCTGCAGTGCGTGTTCTCCCATGGACGCGAAGAGGTCCACCTGTGCTGTCCCGAACTTCTGCCAGATCAGTCTGACAACGTCGGGATGTAACCGCCACTCGTCTCGGCGGGGACCGCCTCGAGACATGAGGTCCGCCCCAAAGTTCTGAGCGCCCGCGATATGCAGGGCTCTCAGACTGAGGAGATACTGATCAGTGATGAGCCCAAAGCCAGAGCTCGACCGCCTTTCGGTGGAGAGCAGGGGAGCGGCCGCGCACCAGGTGAAAGAAATGCAACAGCATTTTCCTCACAGCGTCGAGCTCCAACACATTTAAGTGTGCTGTAGTGGGCGTGCGCCACTCGTCCCCGACCGAGTGAGAGAGGCACGTTCCTCCCCAACCCGTCAATGAGGCGTCCGTGAAGACCACTACGTAGGACGCCACCCTGCCCAGGGGAACACCCCTGAGAAGGGCGGAGGGTCTTTTCCAATATTCCAGGTCTGGCGACACCGAACGGGAAACAAGGAGCACCCTGAGCTTGTGTCGCCTGGAGTCTAACCGTTGGCGAGCAAACCACCGCTGGAGTCTGCGCATAAAAAGCAGACCCAGGGGGACCACGGGGTGGGCAGCTGCCATCAGCCCTAACAGGCGCATGGTGGACAGTGCGGTCACGTTTCTGCGAACGCGAAAACGAGAGAGCGTCGACAGGATGGCGGGGAGCTCTTCTCCCAGTTGATGGCAAAACCCAGGAAGGCGAGATGGTTTATCACCAACATGGTGTCCCTTCTCGCGGTCTCTTCTGAGTTGCTCAGAAGAAGCAGGTCATCTAGGTAGAAGAGAATCCTCTTTTCCTGACGCCTGAGCGGTTCCAACGCCGTCTCCACACACTTCGAGAAGGTGCGCGGAGCCAGGGAATAGCCGAACGGCAGACACTGGTACTCGTATGCCATCCCCATAAAGGCAAAGCGGAGAAACTTCCTGTGCGCCTGCCGAACACGGACGTGGAAGTAATCATCCTTGAGATCCAGGGATGTGAACCAATCGCCCTCTCTCACACACCGGAACAACGCTCCGACAGTGAGCATTCTGAACTTCCTCGTGGCAACGGATCTGTTGAACACGCGAAGATCCAGAATAGGTCTCTTTTCCCCTGGCTTCTTGGAAACCAGGAAGTAGCGGGAATAAAACCCTAGGTGAGACTCGTGGGGGGGAACGACAGTGATGGCCCCCTTTACCAAGAGACGTGTCACCTCTGCTGCCAGAGCCCTGCTCGCAGCCGGGTCCCGTAGCGTGGTCTCCACCAACCCCATAAAGGGTGGGGGACGACGCTTGAACTGTATGGGATGGCCCCATCTCAACGTGGTGTCCAACCACGATGGCAGAACGCACCGCTCTTGCCAACACGCATAGCGGTCGGAGAGAGGGCGAGCCGACAGCTGAGGAAGACCGTCCAGGAATAACCCGTATTCCTCTGCCCCTACCGCCTCCACACTGAGTGTGAGCCAAGGGGGGCTTCCCATGAAAGGGAGGAGGCTCAGCGAGCGTAGGAGACGTACCAGATCCAGCCGCTGTAAAAACAACGAGCTGTCTAGACGTCGCGCTCGTGCCCGCTGAACAGGGAGCGAGCCGTCCGGCCGCCGCACCTGTGCGCATGCGCTGTCCGCAGGCTGTAGCCACAGCGCGCGGACCCGTCTCCTCACGTATAATGTGGGGAACTGGGAGACCGGTACAAGCGGCCGTATCCACGGGCAGGTGCAACGAGTCTCTGATCCGTCCACAAGGCTCCAAGGGACGCCGCTTCTTAGAAGCAGGTGAACCAGAGGCCATGTGAACACGCCGTCCGACCGCCACCCTACAGCCACAGGGCTGAGAGGGGGTAAGAGGCAACATGGAGGAACGCACCACAAGCGTAGGACGCAGGTGGCCTGAGGAATATCGCTCTTTAGGTACCATGTAGCCTACCGTTGTTCGGCCGAACGGTCTTTACTTTTTCTTTTTTTTAATAGGGAAAGAAAAAGTAGGAGCAAGCTTCCGGAACTTACCGGTCCGTGGCGCTGCTCTACCCGGCTGCTGCGGCACCGGGGCTGGAGTCGGAGGCGGCCCCCTGGAACGCTGGGACCGGTCTGGACCCCGCCTCCTCCCAGCCTGCTGGTGGGAGGAGCACGTGAGAATCGCCCCGAACCGGGAACGATTCTCACGGACTGACTGCTGGTGCGCGAGCACCTCGGAGAACCGGGGACCAAATAGGCCATCAGGCGCTAGTGGACCCTGGACGAGGCTGGCCCGCTCTCGTTCCTGCACCGCAGTGTGGGAGAGCCATATGACCCTTTGAATCATGGTAGCCCACGCCATATGCCGGCCGGCCGAAACGGCTATCGGCTGGCATAGCTGGAGGATGGCGCTGGAAAAAGCGGGAAACCGCCAGCCATCTCGCGGCTTCCTCCGGGCCGTAGGCCTCCCTGTCAGCAAACAAGGAGACCATGGCAGAGGAGAGCAGGGCGATGTTGTTGACCGCCGCTGCGGATTGTCGGCCTAACATCCGTTAGGCCGACAATCTGCTTCTGGAGGCGGTCGGGGGGCAGCGGCTTTTCGTTAGGGCGCCATCCGGCGCCCGGACAGAGAAGCGCTGCCAGTGGAGGCTCCAGGCGAGGGATCCCCCTCGCTTACTGGAGCCTTCAGGGTAGAAGGGTCCCCACCTGCAGCAGTAAACAAGTGCTGCACAGGCGGGAACAAGGGGTAACCCGCCGGGAAGCAGATGGGGTGCGAAAGCACTCACCCTGCATATCGTCAGATACGGGGGCGAGAGGCGGGGCCGGCATGGAAACCCTTTGATGGTCGCCGCCTCACCCATGATCTCCCCGGGACGGTGGCGGTTGTAACCCGAGAGCGGGAAAAACCGGACGCCGAGTCGCCGTCCATGGAGGCGTCGTCGTCGGCGTCGATGATGCCATCGCGTCAGGTCCACCGCAGGGGAAAAGAAGAGATGCCTGGAGAGGATCCCCTCTTCAGGCAGCTCCCGGCAGGCGACACAGGAGACGGGGGCCGCCATAGCAGCCTCGGCGTGGTCGGTGCCGAGGCACACAGAGCACGCCAAGTGCCCGTCACCCAGTGCCAGGGAGGCGGGACAGGAGGCGCATAGGAGTCCTGAAAAGGACCTAGCTCCAGGAGCGCTCTCAGGTGGCCCTGAAAAGGGGCCGTTTGTCCGCGGCCTCGCCCGAGCCGCTGCCACCGGCTCGGGAGATCCGTGTTTAAGTCTTCATCTTCTTCTTAATAGTAGTTCTCAATTTCTCGCTGATAAGCACAAGTGCTGAAAGAAAAGGGAGGATGAGCGACGGTATTATATATACACGATACCGTGGGAAATGTGGGCGGTGCCCACGCTGATAGGTGCATAGTTTGAATTTTCAGCGCGCGCAAGCGCGCGCACGGGACAAGCCCATAAGGCGAAGCCTAGACGGCGTAGCCTACATGAAATAGAACCCCGCCGAATAGTCGAATCTCTGGACTGAAAAGGCAGATCTGATTCGACTCAGAAAATTCAGAGTCGGGGACCCTGAATGAATCTGTAAACAAGCAGTTTACACAGATTAAGATGTTCAAATGTATTTAAAAAAGGTTAAGCTAAAACATGCTTAGATAAAGTTGTTACATTTTGTTGTTTAAAAACGCAAAAAGATGTAATGTTTCAGAAATATGTTTAAAAAATATGTTAAAAAATTTGTTTCAAATGTTTCAAAAATATGTTCCAAATGTTTTAAAATTATGATCGGAGATGTTTGAAATGTGTAAAATAATTAAAATAGCTTTCAAAACACAGGTATTTAGAAAAAAAAATTGGGGGGGGGGGGGGCTCAGCTGAATTTTTTTCTCTGAGGGGGGGCTCACTCTCTCACACTTTGAAAACCCCTGACGTAGACTACACCACTGCCTTTTTGGACCCTAATGGATTAGCAGTCTCGAACTCATCAAAAAATAACTGAATTTGCAATGCATTCTTTTTTTGAGAAAAAAGAGGATGTCTCTTCACATGGAACCCATCATTTATGTCAAAATACACACCGTCCTTGGAAGTGTGGCCTGACATAAACATATCACTGCAATGTTTCTAGAATTGGAACATAGGCAAATTTGTCAGTTACAACTACTTGATCATAAGTTCCGGTGCTTCTGTTTCTTCTATTTTCAAATCTGACACCAAGTACTTTTTCAACAGGTTCAACAGTTTTCCATTTTTGTTCAAAATATGCACTACGTTTTGATTCAGTGTTTAATGCAGTAAAAGGGTTTTCAAGTGTTTTAAAAGTTTGTTGAATTTTAGCTTTCACATCTGTATCCTGAGAAGATAAACTATTCAAAACTGCATCTTTAGTTTGACTCTGTACCTCCATTATGACCTCTTCCATGGACGATACAAAATTGTTTAAAGTGGACTGGCCTACACCAGCAACTTGAAGCTGCGCAATAGCACATGCACACATATCACGAGTACTGATGTTGGGTGCTGGCAGGACATTAGAGCTACTGGCCGCTCCTTGAAAATGTTGTGACTGAGTATCATCTGCAGCATCATAATTGTCTATTATGTTATCAGTTTCAGATTCACTCTCAATGTTTTCAGCATGTTTAGAGTTTAAGTGTTTCCTGAAACCTGAAAAGGTACTCAGAACATGACAGCATCCTCTCTGTGCACATTTTAGGCGAAGTGATTTACCTGGATAGAAACCATGAATCAACCGTAGATGCCTCAAAAGATCATTGGTTCCCACAAATCGAGAGTGGCAAACAAAACAAATCAGGCCCATGATATCAATTAAGACTGAGTGAGATGGGAAAATAACTCAAAATACAATACAATACAAAATACAAGAGCTTTTAGTGAAAAGTGACAAATATGTTGCCCACCCTGAATTATTTAACAACTAGTGCGGTAGCCTGGCCCTAACCTCAGCAACACGTGGGCTCTCGTGGACTTGACCAATATCTATGTTGTAAATGGTTGTCTGAATAAAGGTGTACATGTTGTGGAGCATCTGGTTGTACATGGTACCAAATACAAAGTGTGCTTTAAAGAGTTCGTCAAAAGCTCCTAGGGTACTGGTTGACTTGCACGGTATGACCTGCTTGTCCAGAATAATGAAGAACTCATGGATGGTGCTCCTCTTCATCCCAACAGCAACAAGATACGTGAGTGATGCATTTGATTGCATCAACATGTTCTTGAAGACTGGTTCCACTCTGAGGATAAAGAAGAAGTCAAAATTAAAAGTTGAAAATCACAGTCCCAAAAACAGTCCCATTCTCTTATTGCCATCTGTTTAGATAATCCTCATAAGCAATTAACACAAACACTTCTTGAACACGACAAGCTGTTTCTCAGCTTGGGCTGCGGAAACCTTGCCTGGTCTTCTCCGGCCTTGGGCTGAAGGAGGTATCAGGTGGAGGAGGAGGATAATGGATGCAAGATCGCTGTCCCAGCCTGTATTTAGAAACAACAGCAAAATGCACTGTGTTATAATTTAAAAACATCATTATTTTTAATTACAGCTGTAACACAAAAGGTGAGGGAATTAAAAAGGAAAAAAATAAACCCCCAAAAAAACACACTACCAAGGGCAAGAGTGTCATCAATGTCCTCTTCATCCGGTGTAGCTTCAGCACAATGGATAAGCTCTTCAAGGTCACTTGTAGAAGGGAGAGCCTTTAACTGATGAATGACCTTTTGCTTGAATGTTGTCGGCCACCTAGATAGAGAAAAAAGTTATTTATGATCAAGAAATTAAAAAAGAAAAAACTGAGTAGAAATTCAAACACCCATAGATGTTTTTTTTTGTATTATTCTAGTAAATTAATATTGATCTTCTCTGTTTCTCACTGAGTGCCACAAATATTGGCATATTAACATGGCAATGCCAAATCCCAGAATTTCCCACTGTAAGGTAAGTGCAGGTAACACAGAATGAAAACAATGGCCATTTGGAAGACCTCCTCATAAACCCTCAGCTGAAACCACTACTGTTGTGACTAACCTTTCCATAAATCTTGCAGCTACACCTTCTCCAAACTGCAGGACGAAGTCTTGCTCAATCTGCAACAGAAAAATGAAATACCAAAAGCTTTTTTAATTGAGACTGACTGGAAAGATATTACGTCTGCAGTTGAGCAGATACAGTATACACCTAATTGTATGGATGTGCAAACAGTTTGAATGTATTTAAATTCAATTCAATTCAAGAGATTGAGAGAAAAATGTTGCTGCTAACAGTAATTCATACTGAAAGGACAATTACATGTTTTATTGCAAAAAAAAATATCAATTACCAGGCCTTTGAAATCTTTGAAGCGGGGAAATTCAGTCAAGACATCTGAGGATTTCTCTCCATCGAGGACCATACTGCGACGATGTTTAAATGTCATCATCATCTTCTGCTTGATAGTAGCCTCGTCAGTACAGTATCTCATTAAGGCCATGGCCTCCTGGCATTGCTCTTCACTTAAGGTCATCTCAGGACTAAAGGAAGCTTCTCTTCTGGCTACTGGTCCTCCATTCAGCTGACGTGATGACCCTCTGCTCTCTGATGAAGCACTTCTCCTCTGCACAGTTTTAAGCCGCCATGCCAGATAGCCACTGCCACTTTCACCATCATAGTAATGTTCCTTCGAAAATACAAAATGTATATTAGTTCCAACAGCAGTAAGATAGTTGAAATTAGGAAGTTATATTTATTAATGTAAAACTGGATGTTGGTGTGGAAATATAAATGCACTATTTAATTTTTAAAATCAGTTCTCTAAACTATTTTATTAGCACATGCACATTATAATTTGCTCTTAGTTTGCAAACCCTTTAAAATACTTACATATCCATTTTTAGAGTAGGGATCCATCAAGTACGGGAAGAGCTGAACTATGCCTCGAGCGTAAACTCAGAGTAAACTCATTTCTGTTAAATGACATACTTCCAATGATTTCGCACAAAGCTAATAGCAAGAACAACATACGGTAATAAATGTTTTTAGCACAAACACAGAATCAGAGACAACCAAATTACCCATGCGTTTCTGTCATATCAGCCACAAGTATGTGTTGACCATTTGTCGGCGTGAGGAGTCGGTCAGACTTTTAGTGCGGTGGTACTCTTTGATGATACGGTCGCCCCCAGGTTTCCTTGTTAGCACCAATTCAACCACCTGTGAAGTAGACAAGCTTTTCACAACTGACAATACATACACTTAAAAATCTAACAAAACATGGTAACTCCCAGAGTAATGAATTGCAAAAAAAAATCCATACACCAACTTACATGTTTGGCCTCTCCATCTTCCCTCTGTCGCTTTCTGGATGGACTGCCACTCTCCTCCAGTATGACTGTGTCATCTGAGGCGCAGGACAAGATTTCGAGGATGACAGTGTCATTACTAGCCCATTTATGCCTAAAACGCCTGCTAAAAACGCCTGCTAAAATCCTATGCTATTCTAGGAAAAAGAACCTCATTTCCTGAGGGTTTTCTGAGAAAAGAGTAGGAATTGTCAACGTCTACCTAAACCTTAATATCTAAGCTTCTGGAGCACCTAGAAACATGAAATAAAAAGCATTGTAAAGGTAAGAACTACAGGTTTTATTAAGACATGCTCCCTGAGCACAACCATAACAGCAACATTTTAAAAACATTCTCAAAACAAGATTAAGAAGAAAAAACAGTATAAATCAATGATATAAAATACAACAAATAACATTTTAACCAAAGCATTGTAAAGGCACACCCCTGACCTGCAGATCCAGCAACAACTTCACGCTGGTGTAAAAGTTGTCCATGTAAACACACAAGTTTGACCCAAAATACGGTTTAGCCAGGTCTGACACAATCCGGTAAGCCAGGCCTGTCTCGGTCTTGCCTGCAATGACCCCTGTGTAAACTTGAAAATAGTTTACGTAGCCTGTATTGCTCTCTGCCATGACCCACACCTTTATCCCCCACTTCACCGGCTTCATGGGGAGGTACTGCCGGAAGGCAAGGCGTCCCTTGTATTTTACCATGGACTCATCCACGCTCACAAACCCATTGACCTCATAGAGGGCCTGGAACTGATGCAAGAGGAGGTCCATGGACCGCCGGATCTTCCACAGCTTATCGGATTTATCCAAGGCAGGGTCCAAGTTATCTTCTAGATGGAGATATCTGAAAATGCATATATGACAAAGAATTTGAGCCTGACATTTATTTCCATCATTGTGTTTATTTGTATTATGTTATTTATAGTATTTATATTTATTCATAATTGTATTACTATTTATTCATTATTCCATTATTGTATTTATAACTAACATTATTGTATTGATTCAATATCAACCATCATCACCATTAGTAATTGCTATAGCACCACTATTATTACTGGCCATTCCGTTTTCTAAGAGAAGAGAATGGAACTGGGAAGAGAGCACAAGAAAAGAAAACATAAATAATTACCTCCAGATCATGTCGAAACGGTCCCTTGACATTTGTTTGGTAGAGTCACTTAGTTTGCCTCCAGTAATCGCGGCGTGCTGGTAGCTTTAAAATTCCAAAGCAAAGACACAGCCCGAGGAATGTTTTCATTTCTGTTTTCGGGACCGGGGTCCACTTGAGGTCGTGGGCAGTGGCGGCGCCAGGGGGGGGCTAGGGGGCGCTAGAGCACCCCCTAGATTGGACATAGCACCCCCATAGCACCCCCAAGAAAATAATGGTTTATTTATTATTGTTATTTAATTTCATTCTGAGTTCTTAATAAAATGTATTGTGTGATAATAATATTTTAATCACAAAAGAAAATAACAGATTGAAATAAACAGATTGTTCACGTAGCACGACACAGACACGTTGCGTGCGTGAACGTGATTGTTCAATGAGTAGTAGGCTAAGTAACAGTAATCCTGGCGATCATTCAATTTTAAATCAAGCGTTCACAAAATCATACACTTTTTGATCTCTTATTATTGTGGTTTTGAGTGCCTACTGTTTGGTTTCATTCATGTTTTGATTGTGACCTAAAATAATATACTCTTTTTGAAAGCATTTCTGACTCTTTGCCTGTTTAAGTTAATTCTGTCTGACATTCTAATCTGCCGTCTTTAGTTAGAAGTGTATTGAACTTGGTATGTTTAGTTTAATTTGTCGCTCATGGTAGTGGTGACCTGGTAGTCATCTGGCGCAAACTTTAATTCACACACTGAAGTAAGTGAAGTATTTGGGATTACGTTATCTATAACATTTCCATTTTAACCGTCGGAGATGAACGCGGCTTTGTGCGCGTCCGTCAGAAGTAGCCTAATGTAGGGTGACCAGACGTCCTCTTTTTCCCGGACATGTCCTCTTTTCGAGACCTAAAAAATGCGTCCGGCAGGGATTCCAAAAACGTCCGGTATTTTGCCTCGTCGCAAAAAAAAAAATATATATATATTATTGTTATTATCTTTTTATTTTTTTTTGCCTCGTCGCATATTTGTGTTTCTGGGTCTTTCACATAACCTACTAGTTATTAGTAGGTTAACAATCTTGCCCGGGGCGCAATTGGACCTAGGATCGCCACTGTCAGCCATGCCTAAACGTAAATGTAAGTTCACGGACGAACTAAAGAAAAAATACCCATGTTTTCGCCCCCCCCCCCCCCCCCCCCCCCGCGACGAAGTGTCCTCTTTTTCACAAACTCAAATCTGGTCACCCTACCTAATGACAATAATAATACGATCGATTTGAATGGCGCTTTTTTTGTACCCCAAAGACCCGTTAGAGAGCAAACGTGTAAACATATGTGACGATATGGTGGGGAGGTGTTGTAGTAGAGAAAAATGAGACTCATATGCTATCACCCTAATTTCATAGCACCCTCAGTAAAACGCCGAGCACCCCCATAGCACCACCAGAAAAAAATCTCTGGCGCCGCCACTGGTCGTGGGGGTATGAGCTCGTACCTGTTGCGCGTACCGATTCGTTTCGGTCAATAACGTGTCCCACAGCTGATCGGTAAAGATCCTGGAAAACACATCGAGTGGGCTAGCATCCAAGGGGATCGGTTGTTTCACCCCCGGTGTGCGAGAGAATGTCTTTGTTTTCCAAGGCTGGTAATTGCCCGGTTCTCCAGTCCACCTGGAATCCCCGAAAGACATCCTCCTCCTCTCCTTCGGTGTCCAAAAATTCCCACTTCTGTGCCCGATCCAGTGGATCAACCGGCACAAAATCATTCTCGTCCTCATTCTCATACTCAAATCCCTTGAATTCTATGACAATATCACTGCCATCGCTATCAAAATCCTCCATGTTCATTGCTACTTCTCGGTCGCCAGCTAGACGCGTCGCTAAAAACAAACATAGAATATCGCGTGGCTATATGATTGATTGACGTGATTTTCAGCCAACCAAAGTTCGTTCTGGTGGTCTCCTGATCTTTACCAAAGCCTTAAGACCCACCCCATGTGTATTTTTAACCAACCAGAGTGAGTTATATGTTGCATTCGTCATGAAAACAGCACGTGTACAAAATGCTGCGCTACGCAGCAACCGGCAGGAAAGCCTATGTTGCGCTACGCAGCAACCGGCAGGAGGGGCTATGCTGCGCTACGCAGCATCCGGCGCCAATGGGTTAGCAGACAGTGCACTGGAATTTGCATCTTGGGAACTGCTGGACAAAGTTTCCTTCAAATCTGTAGTTCAGGAGAAAGAGACAGGACAGAATAATACCAATCTGTTTTATTTCGTAACTATAAAAAAGTTGAGTTCATCATTATCATGGATTATAGTGAGCAACTCCTACCGTCATCAAACGTGATGGTTAGTATGCCAGTGTTGGGAAGCTGCGCTATGTCAGCGAAGACCTCTGCATCCACCTCAGTTTCCTGTTTCATCAAAAACCTTGACACCTTCATCGACTGGCGGAACTGAGAACTTCAAGAAAGCTATGACCAAAAAACAAAACAAGATTTCAATCGAAACAAAATGCTCAAGCTAAGGCATTCTCCAAAAACACACTGATGCATTAGTAGCATGGTCTGATGCAGGCATTGAATCTTTCAATCGTGTACAACTTGCCACCTAAACCACCCACAAAACTCAGATCTTAATTGCTGACACCTTAACATGCCCATGGGATAGCTTGCCAAAAGATTAAGACAACAGTTATTTTCAATTGAAAAAAAAAATAAAAAAAAACTCTGAGGACACCAACACACTTAGTTCCTTTAGTTTTACCAACGGTGTGTAATTGACAGTGTCATACTGGGTACACCTTACCAGAAGTTAAGAATTCCTCAAGGCTTGGCTCTTTTATCTTGACATATTTCTGTGTATTGTAGATTCTGGTTTTGATCAACATGATGGTATCTGCAAAGAGAGCAAACTGAAATCTGAAACCAGAGCACCACAGTACATTACAGAACCATCTGAGAGAAAAAAAAACACGTGTCCTTTTACGAGCCGAGTGCTGAGCACTGTGCGAAAGCAGCTTAAACCAGCCTTGTAGTTCTGCTGCTCTGGCTAACAGCTAACGGCTGTGTGAGCTTGAAAGCCTACATTGCTGAGAGGCGGGAATAAAAAAAGATTGAGGACTGCGGTGTCACTAAGAACTAGTCTATTTTAAGTGAATAAAGGTTATCTACGTGACATTTTATACGTCTAATCCACTCTGTTTGTTGTTTATATGCTACATGAATGGTGTCAGGGCAAACCGAATATTGTAGATCTTACTTGAAGCTCTCGACCAATACTGTTAGCTTGTCGCTAACACTTCAACAGTCTATTGACACCTAGTAGCTAGCTAGCTAACCGCTAATAAGTTACAAATAACATTTCCCTCAGAACCGCGAGCCAAAGCATGACCTGGCCGTCCCAGAAACGTGGTGTCGTGACTTAACTGGCTGATATATATGAATTAGATGAAGTAAAACAAAATAAACGAATCCGACACAACCGCAACATCTATCATTATTTTCATGAGTTCACAAGCTAATCTGCTATATTAGCGCTGCACTGCAACTTAACTTTCTACTTGAACTTTACAATTTTTTCGTCGTCATTTTTCTGAAACAAATGTGCAAGTATGACATATAACACATAACATATATCATATAACACACCACAACAGCCCATCCTCGCTGACTATTAACGTTAGACCGTGTCGTTTTTGTTCAGTTTGGTGTTGCGTGGTCAGCCAAGTGGCTGGTACATTTAAGCTAACTACCACCGACGTTAACTTAGCCATTTGAAATTCGGTATTTTAAGACACGTACCAACATTGACTAGTGTGGTAAATGACGACGTCCCTTAATTCTTATACAGATTCTACTTCAATGAAGAAAAAAAACAACGGCAATAGTTTAGTTAGAAACACTTACCACGGTATTTCGATGCGAGGAAGATGCCGGTGCCAGAGTCCACGTTCTCCAACGGTTTGACCGGGGAAGTTGATGGGAGGGGCTTTTCACCGTATTTTTTTTTTAACACTGGAAGGCGTCTTGCTCTAATCGGTGTTGATTTAACTCTGAGAGAGTCAATGACACTGACAGAGTAAAACCACTGTCAACTCCGATTATTTTCACCAACACTGGAAGTTTTCTTGTTCAATTTTACTCTGACCATTGTTGGAAGAACTCCGAAAGAGTTATAATACTTTGACAATGCATTTTTGACACTGGCAAATTTACTGTGTAGAATCGCCCCTGTCCACATCAATGGCGAATGGCTCGGCAGTGGGGGACCTCATGCCTCTAGGGAAGAGTTGCACTTCTCCAGCCTGAAAACAGGAAAAGAGGTGACTGCGCATTTGTCCTTGATGGTATTGGACTGTGGTGGGACCCTCACCGCTGCAGAGAGCAAAACTGTTGGCAATAGCAAACAGTCCACAATCTGATCCACCTGCCTGCTGCTGTATGTCAGGCCAATGCAGTCGGACACTCTTCCCTGGAAAAGGAAGCAGACCTGTGACCTGTTCAATTAAGACCTCTGTCCTGGTGTGTCCTAGGGAGTCAAAAATGTTTACTGAACCTCCCTGGCAGCCAATGTCACTTACCGTAACCCAGTAATTTGCAGAAACATTGAGTATCTGTACAAACCCTTGTGCTGGCCCGGGCAAAGTGGACAGCAAGATTAGGGAGGTGGTGGCGTAGAGCCCGTTGATATTAGGATACTGAACCTTAAGCAGGGCCTGAGCATGGTCCATAGCACGGTCATCCAACCAAGTACTTGGGTTGCTGAGCATGGGCCTGAAGCCCTCCACCCTTTTGCTCAGTGAAGCTGGATAAGCCCGGCCTGGCTGGACACTAGTGATGACAACATCCAAGTCCTGAAACCAAAAAAACAAACATCTCACTCATTAAGCAACAATGTGAGCATGTAATAGAGCAACCAAAGTATTTATTAAGTGAAATTAAGACTGACTGAAATATTCACCTCTAGTGGGTCCTCCTCCAACTCTGAATCTGCTGACTCAGTCTCAGATAAATTGGACACAGTCTCCTTGGTGGGCCAGGCAGCCTGGGATCCTAAAGGGGAAAGAAGCACCTTATCGAAAAGCTTCATAATCACTTCTCAGTATAGTCTATTAGTATAGTCTATAGTCTAGACTTTAATAATTCAATTAACATACTTCTCCGCACATGCTTCACTGAAGCATGGTGTCCTGGTCTTCAATGGCTTTCCATCCAAGGTCTCCAGCTGCACAAGGTTATTGTCCGTAACCTCAGTAACCCTGAAAATATAAAACATCAATGTGAGAGCTAGATGAGTTTTGTTATATAACCATGCCTTTGATGTCTTAACCATTTTTGGGTATCTTAACCATTTAACTGTACACAGTTGGCCAATCTGGTTCCATGGTTTGACCATGCCTTCCACGCTTCCTCTCATTCTTCTTCAGGACCTCCATGCTTGGTGTGATCCTGAAGCGCTTGGTCCCCCTCTTGGTCCTCCTCTTGTATGCCTCTTTCTGTCTCTCCTGGGCCTTCTCTATGTTGGCAATCACCTGATGCAGGATAGTTCATCGATATATGAATATTCTACCCTCACAATTGCCTTTCTGTGCAAGACAACTAGCTTAACTACTAGTGATGTCTTCAAAATAAAAATAAAAACATAAATACATAATGATAATAAAATAAATAATGATTTGCTTCCCATTTATAAAACACTTGCCTTGTCAATGACTTTTCCATCGCTCTCAGCCCTTGCCTGGACGTACTTCTCGATGTCCTCGTTATCTGGAGAAGCAATGTCCACATCATCTGGAAGATCTCCAGTGGTCTTAAGTAACATAGGAAAGGCAAAGGACAAGCAATAAAAGTACGTTCAGCCTCATAGAAATTATTATTTTCACATATATACTTTTCATGTTGATTCCCCACTGTGAAGTCGTCTCCTTATACCATACAAAGTGTAATTTCCTCCCCGAAGAGTAAAAATGTAGATTTAGAAATTGTTAATATGGTAATATGAAAAAGTCAACCACTACACACCTCTGAAAACAGACGTGGCTCCCGTCCATACATCAGACGATAGGGCGAATACCTGGAAGAGGCTTGGACACAACAGTTATTTGAAAAAACAATTTCTTTTAATTGGTCTTCCCACCTCTCCTGTTGTCCATCAAGGGTCTTGCCAATGGACCTCTTCAATGTCTGATTGGTCCTCTCATCCAGTCCGTTGGTCTGTAAAAACAGCAAAGTACAAGCAAGGGGAATACAAATATGTATAAGTTAATAGTAACATTATTTAGAAGCTTATCGATCTTTCTATTATGTCAGTTATATTTCTTTCTATTACACAGCTTTGTTGAATATTTGATTCTCTGAAAGTCTGTTATTTCTGTATAGCAGACCGCTGCTATGAATAACAGACTTTTGCTATGGACGCAGTTCTGATCATATTCGCGTCGGGGTCCTGCATCACCCTGTTGGGGTTTATTTCTCAATAATGACCGTCTCACTGTACATTATCCCATATATAATATACACTATACCTGAGGATGGTATGCTGATGTGATACGGTGCTTGACACCAAACTCCTCAAACAGGGACTTGTTTACCTGAATTAAGGAATTCAAGTTATTAGGTTTCTTGTTTGCCAGTGTTAATCATTCACTGTTAAATTACACATCTATATGTGTAAATACTGCACCTTGTTCCAGAATTCACGACCCTGGTCTGTCAAGATGACCTCAGGAGCACCATGGGTCCAGAAAATGTCCATCATAGCCTGTGGAGGAACATCAAAATAAACTGAAATCATTCTCCACCCCCCCAAAAAAAATAAGCCAAACTTTTCTGTCAGTTGTAACAACATTCTGCATTCACAATATGTGACTATGCTGCAAATGTTGCTATGATTTACACACCTGTGATGTGGCAATTGCAGTCTTGTCCTTGATGGGCCTGGCCTCCACCCACTTGGTGAAGAAGTCAGTTGCCGTCAGACAGAAGCGGTTCCCATTCTTAGAGGCTTTGAATGGTCCAATTAGGTCAACACCTAGAGTAGGGACAAAAATAAACACATACCCACAGGCCATGACGTTATAGAGATATAAAAGGCAATACAGTACGTTAAGAAAATAATACAAATTAAACTATGACTTCGAGAGGTTGTAGCCGTTTCACAGAACCCAAAAGCAAGATATCTCACCAATCATATGCCATGGTGACTTTGGTTTGATGGGCTTCAACTCTGGTGCCTCAGTTTTCACTTGCTCAAACCTCTGGCATGACATGCAGGTTCTCACCTTTACAACACAAGGAGATTAAACACCACAGATTTAATAATATGCTCTAGAGTAGAGGCGATTTTCTTTGCGTGTCACAGTAGATTGAATGAACAATTACTTATATAAGGCAATCACTATAAATTATTCTTTAAATCTCATGTGCATGTGGCATCAGCGTATCACAGGAAATATTAGAGCTGATCTGGATCAAACACAACTTGAACAAATTCATCACTTGCCCATTCCTGCGTATCTCTGGTAATGGTCTTCCAGTAGAAGCGTTGGCTGATCTTGTCCTGCATCCTCTTGGATCCAAAGTGGCCAGCATGGACTTCTGTCAGCACCTCATCCTTCTCTTTCTCAGTGAGGATCACCCTCCTCATTGAAAGGCCATTATCCCCAAGGTAGTACAAACAATTCCCTAGAAAGAGGGAGAGAACATACATCAGCACTGCATCAGCGGTAGATTGCTTATAACTTAATTCAGTTTCCTTTGCAGGGCCTACTAATTTGTGAAAATGGAAGATTAATTAAAATGGTCTGCATAAAATGTTATTTATTTAATTACAGAATACCTTTAACAGTGAATTTTTTTGCATCCCTCCGGATCTGCCGTTTCTCCGTGTGAGAGAGCCCTGCGTCATACATCTGAGACGACAGATACAAGAAAATAGAATTAAATGACACCATTTTCAATATACAAGAAAAACCTATAACCCTAAAATCGATCGATCGATCTATCTATCTATCTATCTATCTATCTATCTATCTATCTATCTATCTATCTATCTATCTATCTATCTATCTATCTATCTATCTATCTATCTATCTATCTATCTATCTATCTATCTATCTATCTATCTATCTATCTATCTATCAATCTATCTATCCAAATTAAATGAACACAAGTTAGCTAGCTAGGCTACGATACACGTTAAACTCTCAGTTCACTAGCTAAATGCGTTTAAACAATTAAATAAAGTTAGCAACGCTAATAACTCAATGAAGGAGTGCGAATGAATGACCGTAGATGTTCCTAAATGCGATTAAACAATTAAATACAATACAAATATAAAGTTAGCAACGCCAATAAATGTTAATGGGAAAATAAGTGTCCTGTCTTGTCACGCTCAATTAAGGAGTGCAATGAACGAGCATGACAGTTCGCGAATGTTCAAGAACCTTCCTACGTCATTTGACGCGTCATTTGACGCGATCGCCCGTTTCGCGGGCAAAACATTTGTCATTTGACGCGATCGCCCGTTTCGCGGGCAATTTTTTTTATTGTTTCGATTAAACAATTAAATACAATACAAATATAAAGTAAAAACAAGTGTTATCGCTATCTATCATAATACAGATAGCGATCCGCTATCTGTATTATGTTATTTCGTCGTTTGGAAACATGTTTTCTGCATCGCGTCGTCTGTTGCCTGTCAGGTTGTCAGGATGTAAACAAACGATGACGTAGGCTGGTACAATTTTCGCCCCCGGTACAATTTTAACGTGCCAGCTGCCGTTGAGTACGGGGAGTGTCCTGGGATCCACACTTCACGATTAGCCCGTTTTGAGTACGGCATCCGGGTCCTTGAAGTATACTTCTTTTTGCCGGATCTGAATTGGAACGTACTGCGTACTCAAATTTACGGACAGTACGGGTATTGGAACACGGCACTGTACTTACGTGACACAAACCAGCACCACAAACGTTCTTTCCCGCTTGCGGGTTGAATATTAACCTTACAGACCTCCCAGGGACCCTTCAGAGGAGTGTGACCTTTAACCCTAGTCTCCCTAGAGGAGTGTGACCTTTAACCCATTACATTTGAGACTTCAAGAAGAAGGAGCTGCATGTTATCTTGCTGCTGGTAACTGCTTAACATTTCAGTTGGTAGAGCTTAATCTAACCTTTGTTGGGAAATCAAGCCAGTTTTGAAAATTCTAGAGCTAAAGTTAAATGTCTTGTTGGACATTTACACACCTTGATCAGCTCTGTTTGATGCTGCTGTACAGACTGAGCACTGGTTACCTTTGACCTCTCCTGGGTTGTCTGTGGAGAACACACACATACACACACAAATACACACCAACATGTTTATTTCCTGAATTGTAAACATCAGTACCAGTAGAGTCTGATAAAAAAGACTCCGCTCTCACCTGCTGGACTCTTCTAGAAAAACAAGAAGCAGGAAATATGGATGTTTGATAGATACTGTATTTTTATAATCTCTGATAAAGTCTTACCTTTCTTTGATAGACTGGTTTCCATATTTAAAGGGGACATATTATGAAAACAGCACTTTTCCTGGGTTTGGGGTGTTGTTTTGGGTCTCTGGTGCTCCCACACGCATACAAAAAAAAGTCTGTGCATGATTTTTTGAGGGAGATATGCATTTCTGAAAGTAACCCGCATACAGTTACCAAACGAGCGAGTCAGTTCGGCACCCCCACCAGAGAATGTCTAATAAGAGGAGAATAGGCACTCGCTGGTTAGTTCCGGTTCTATTTCATCCTTACTGATATGGTGCTTAAAGCACTGGATCTCCACCACGCGCATGCGCATTTCGAGTACCTAATACCAACATAGTCACCTGTGACCCCCACGTGACACCGGGAAGGCTATATCTTCCGGTGTCATCAGAGGATCTGTTCCTTTACATCTTCTCGCTGCGCAGGTACCGTATTGAACCTTTGTTTGAGAAAGGAAGGAAATTCGTTACAGCTGGCTATGTGCAGCCTCGTGACCAAGGTCGGAGCTGCGGGTAACCCGTGCTCCAGAGGCTTTGGCTAGCTTATACAGATATTTAGAAAAGTAACTATAAGAAGAGTAGCCGGCGTTTGTTTGGGAGGGCAGTGTGCTCGCTCCCGCTCCCAGCACTCGTTCGCCTCTTTGCTCTGTTATTGTTTGTTGTGTTAGCCGTTAGCTTTGCTCTGTTCTAACCATCAATTTATTTTCCTTACAACTTACCGGTGAGGGCGGTGCTCTCGCTCCCGCTCCCAGTAACGTTTTAGTTTGGTTTCCCCCCCTTTTTAGCAGCAGCGCTTACACTCAAGCTAATTAATGTCGGTTGATTTAATTTCCTGGTGAAGGCAGTGGTCTCGCTCCCGCTCCCGGTAACGCCGCATTTGGCCCTTGTTTGGTTGACAATTAGTAGCAGCTCATCCTCTTGAGCCAGAGGACGGCCACGACAGTTGCCCTCGTTGCCTCGGTCTCGAGCATTTGAGGGAGAGCCTCACGGACAGCGCCTGCATGAACTGCAGCCTCCTGCCTTGGGTGCTCAGAGTGGCTAGGCTGGCAGAGCTGGAGAATCGGGCAACAGCCAACGACCCCTCTGCCTTAATGAGCCTCCCTCCCAATCAGCCCGGTCGTTCGGGGCGGCAGCGGCATGATGGGGCTGCGGCTATGGGTGCCCCCCCCCAAAAAGAAGGCAAGGGGCGGGCTGGCTGCCGGGGTGGACGGATTGGCGGCCGACATGGAGCAAATCCGGTCCCTCCTCCTGGCCCTATCAGCCTGGGACTGGTCAGGGGCTGGTGGGGCTACAGCCTGGCCCTCCCTCGTCCCAATTCGACGATGCCCTCTCTCTGGCGGCTTCGGCTAACCTCTTTAATGAGGTTATGACAGAGGGCGATGCCTCCCACACACTGGATGAGGCCTCCTGCTCCTCTGCACAAGTCTCCCTGCAGGGGGCAGCAGACACCGCCATGGCGGCCGTCCTGCGGACCGCTCTGGCTCGCCTACAGCTCGATGCGGCGCAGACGGAGTCAGCCCAGGCCAGCGCCTTCTTCAGGCGCAACCCTGTCCCGGCCACATTCTCCGTCCCTCCTTCAGAGGAGTACTTGAAGGAGCTCCATGCTTGCTGGAGGGACACTAGGGCCCTATCCCACTCAACGTTGGATGCCCGGACCTTGGCTGCCACGCAGAATGCGGCACAGGTTTGGCTGGGCCACCAGTCGAGCCTGCCATCGCCTCCCTAATTCTGGCCCCTGATGAGGCTCTGAGGCCAAATGCCAGGTGTCCTCGGCCACAGTGCAGGGTCAGAGACGACCTCCTGTCGAAAGCCTACGACGCAGCGGCGCGCATGGGTCGTATTGGGAACTCCCTTTCCCACCTGTTGCAGCGTCTTTCGACCTCTCTGCAGCAGGCCCAGGTCGAGCCGTCCCTGCAGAGTCTGAGTGACGCCTCATTGCAGGCTTATGCCCTCATGTCGAGGGAGTTAGGGCGCACTATGTCCACCCTCGTACAGACTCGCCGCCAGGTGAGGCTTGCGCAGTCGCCCCTGACAGAGACATGTAGGAGGGTCCTCCGTGCGGTGCCGGTGGAACCAGGGGAGCTCTTTGGGTCAGCTGCCCTGGAAGCACTGGAGGGGGCTGCCCGAGGTAGGCAGACCAGGCAGCAGCTGTCCGGTCTAAATAGGTCCTAGCAGGCCTGGGGGCCCCTCGGCAGTCCCCCAGCGGCGCTTTCAGCCACCTGATTACTCCGGTGGACTACGAAGGTCTCAGCGGCCTGCGCAACAGCCTACGGATGGCTTTCGGGCCCCCGAACGCCTAACTTCCTGGCAGCCTCGTGCCCCACAACCCAACCGACGCCCCCTCAGAGCCTCAGGAGGCTGGGGGGGCAGGCGCTAGGCCCTCGGGGCCGGTCGTCGGGAGTTTTTCCCATCAGCAGCTCAGTTACTGGGCTGCCTGTACTTCAGACCCTTGGGTGGTTTCCACCTTGACCCAAGCATACGAATTGCAGTTCCGACCAGGGCTCTACACTAACTTTTATGTGGAAAAGTGTGGACTTTTAAGTTAAAAAATTTAGGAGCACAGGAAAAAAAGATGGGGGCACAATAGGTTTTTGTTTAGAACATTTATTAGCGTGCAGAAATTGCACACACCAACAGCACCAACCTACTAAAGCAAAATTAAGACAAATAAATAGACAAGATTACATTTAGGCTACACAAAACAGCACCAATTTCAGCTTCCACCGTACCAGGGTTATTGGGCTGGGTGCGATTTATATAGAAATCGGGACAGCGAGAATGCCTAGTGGACTCGATGTGTTTCACCACAGCATCGCGTTTCAGATTAGGGTTCCCCGTTATAAACAGAGAGGAGCCTGCCATTGCCGATGGGGCTTCCTTACAAAATGTACAAAACATTTTCATGTTCTTAGCATCATAAACTAGCCACCCGAAATCCTTCAACCAGTCGGGGGTTGAATTTGTAGACATTATCGACTACAGTAACAGCATTAACTTTCTCCACGAAGTCTATTCATAATATTGTAATGACCACGGAAGAGTGAATGCCAGTGAATGAAGTATTGATTAGACAGCGATTTAGATACCTAATAAACCGTTGGATCAAACAAGACTGGTAGCCATAGCAACGTAGGTAAACAAACCCGCTAAACCCTCCCGTAGCGCTCCCCGCGCTACGGCCATCCAGAGGCGCACAGAGCTTTTGGCCGTGATATTATATATACAATACAATTATATTTAAGCAATAGCAACAAAAAAATCACGCCAGGCTGTGGTATGTGCTCATTATACCACTGTTAAGGGGCGTTGTCCGGCCCCGACGCGCAGCGGAGGACCGGCGACCCCCTTCACAGTGGTATAATGAGCACATGCCACTGACTGAAGTGATCTATTGCTTTTATACAACGGTTACTGTTATGGCGAAACGAAAGTCATCAACACACTACATTTAAAAAGAAACTAAGAAAGTCAAAGTAGCCGTTTTCTTAAAGAATACAAGAAAGTAGTCCCTCCTGGCTGCCGCTATGCATCGACGGTCGCTATGCAACACACTTTAGCGTCCCTCTGAGAGAAGGCTCCGATAGAGCGGTTCGCCGGCAATTTATCCTATGGAGCAGTTCACTTGCCGTGTGCCTAAGCGTTCGTTAGTCTCTCCATCGCCTTGCTCACTCCCGGAGTAACAACATTTACACCCTCCGTCATCCAACATATGTTTTACTTTGTAACTGTTTCTACTTCCAGGAGCGGAGTGATATGCAAACTTTCACAAAAGTATCGGGCGTCATAGCAGTTATGTATACGCTCATTATACAACAGTTGGGAACCAATCAGATCGCTGGATTTAGGTCCCCCGTTGTATAATATATTATATACTATTCTATATTAGGGGTGTGCCACAAGATCTCGCGAGATTAAACTCAACGATATTACCTGTCGCGTTAAAAATCTGTCTCGCGAGATTTGTGAGCTATCCAAACTTCTATTTGTGGCCTGTAGGGGCAGTAATGCGCCTTTGCTACGTCTAGCCCGCCAGAACCTAATGAAGGAGAAGGAAAATAAGAAGAGGAGGAGAAGGAGGGGAAGCAGGGGAAGCAGCCACAGTCAGAATGACGTCGGAAAAAACCCGTATTACCGTCGAAGATGCCCCCGCCACTTTTAAATCATTTGTTTGGCAGCATTTTGGGTACCCGGCGGAAATTATGAATGGCAGTAGAGTGACTGATAAGACACGGACAATACCAAGTTGTCAGTGACATACTTGGTCAGACTCTGTTTGCACTATTTGCACTCTGTATTGACGGAGTAGAACTTTGATTTTGTTTTGCAGATAATATTGTTCGCACTTGAAAAAAATATAATTATTTAATTTAATTTATTGTACTTCAACTTTTATAAATTTTAGTTTTAGTTTCAATTTAATGCATGTAAAGAGTTATAATAAAACATTTCAAAATGCATGTGCAACTCGGTTAAATAAAAGTCTGTTGTTCCAGGTCATATATTTTGTCATTGTAGTTTTCTTAAAATCTCGTTTCGTCTCGTTCTCGCGAACCGAATATCGTGTCTCGTCTCGTCTCGTGAGCTGAGGCAGGGCACGAAGGTCCTGCCGTATTTGGACGACTGGCTGATCTGTGCACCGTCCCAGTCTCAGGCGGCCCGGCACACGGCTCGGCTACTCTTGCACGTGGCCCGGCTTGGCCTGACTGTAAACTTTGTGAAGAGTCGCCTGGACCATCCCAACGGGTCACATACCTGGGGATGGTCCTGGACTCGGACGCTATGAGGGCCTATCTGTCACCTCAGCGTGTAACGGACATCCTCCTCTGCCTCCCCCTCTTCGGGTATGGCAGGATGGTGCCATTCATTTTTTTCCTGCAGCTCTTGGGCAGGCTGACAGCTGCCTCAGCTGTGGTGCCTTTCGGCTTGCTGTCTCTGCGCAGCCTCCACTTGGACCCCAAGTGGCACAGGCACCGAAAGGTCAGGGTGTCTCGGCAGTGCCTCTTCTCTCTGTCCCCATGGAGAAAGAGGTCGTACATGTCTGTGGGTGTACCCATGGGCACCATTCCATCCCGCCGGGGGCTGGTCACGACAGACGCCTGCCTCTCGGGATGGGGCGCGGTTTGGCAGGGCAGGACTGCCCAAGGGCAGTGGCCGGCCCGGAACCACGCACACATCAATGTGCTAGAGTTTAGGGCGGTACAGCTAGCACTCAATCATTTTCTGCCTCAGCTGAGAGGCAAGCATGTGCTAGTTCGATCCGACAACAGGTCAGCTGTTGCCCAGATCAACCACCAAGGGGGAACCCGGTCTTCACGGCTACTCCGGGTATCTCGGAACCTGTTGGCCTGGGCATATCCCCGCCTGGCCAGCGTACAGGCGGTCTTCATACCGGGGAAACAGAACCAGGTCGCAGATTTTCTATCGCGGCAGAATCCCCCACCGGGGGAGTGGCGGCTTCATCCGGAGGTGGTGGAGACGATGTGGGGTCTCTTTGGCAGGGCGGAGGTGGACCTATTTGCTTCAGAGGAATCCGCACATTGCCCCCTCTGGTTCTCCTGAACGGAGGTGACCGGCCCCCTCGGACAGGATGCCTTGGCTCACGACTGGCCACAGAGTCCTCTGTATGCCTGCCCACCACTGCCCCTGATTCATCCCACACTCCAGAGGGTGTTTCTGCGGGGCCACAGGCTACTTCTGGTGGCCCCCTACTGGCCAGAGAGACTCTGGTTTCCACTGCTGCGCAGGCTCTGCTGCAGCTCTCCATGGCGCCTCCCCTGCAGGAAGGACCTCCTTTCGCAGCTGGGGGGTCAGATTTGGCACCCAGATCCCCGTCGCCTCCAGCTCTGGGCTTGGCCGCTGCAGGGCCCGACTCCCTGCTGAATGTTTGCACTGCGACCGTCAGGAATACTATTCTATCCCCGTTGCCTAGTAACGGGGACGCTGGCGAGTCTAACGCCGCTCTGTATGGCTTGTTTTTATTCAGTATTTTCAATATTTCTCACGATTGCATTGAACATTTTGTTGTTTTTTTTGGTCTTTAGTAGTTTAGCTAAGTTTACTAGTTATATATAGTCACTTTTCGCTATTGTAAGTGCGCCAGTTTTCTTAATTTTTACGTGTTTTATACGTGGAGTCGTACAGTTGGTGGACGTTGCCTTTTGAACGCTGCTGCTGCTGCTGCTCACCGGAACGTCATTCTGAACATTATTTTTTTCGTGATTTTCTTTTTCTTACTAGTCTTTTAACTTTTCATCAGTTTTCTTTTGCTTACTTTCAACACCTTCTGTCTGAAACCCTTCTGGACCTCGGATCGGACTACAAAGTTAAGTTGAGTAAGTGCGTCGGTTTTCTTTCTTTATTTATTTATTCCTGAACGTTAAACGTCTGCGTGTTTTGTTTTGTGTTTTGTGCGTGGAGTCGTGCAGCTGTTGGTGGATGACACCTGCTGGCCGGCTAGACTGCTGCTAACCCCCGGCGCCGTCCAACTGGCTTCCCCGTCTCCAGCGTAGCTACAACCGGCTTGCTCCACTCCTCTGCCTCCGCTGTGCTGGCTCTGTGGCTTCACCATAAGCCACAGAGCCCTGGAAACTGGTCCCTAGCTAGCCAGCTTGTGACCAGCTGGATGCTACCTGTCCGTGCCACTGCTGTCAGCTGTCCGGGACCTGCCTGCAGCGCTGGGCCATTGATTAGCTGGCTGCCGGGTGAGCCATTGCGGGGTGACTACATGCTAGCTGGCTGCTACAACCCTGCCCTCCATCATCGTCCCCTGCTTAAACACTGGTATTCCATCTCCGAGCTCCTCCAATTACGCTCTTCACCATGCACTCCTCCCGGACACATTATATCCAACACAATCAAAGAACTCGGACTCCTTCGTCGGCCACGATATGTCCACAGAGGCAGCCGGAGGACGTTTGTTTACTCCGGCTCAGAAAATTCCATTTCCTCACTGTGGGCCAATCAGCACCCGCCAAAGACGCAACCTCATCAACATTACAACCACACCGTGCGCACTGTTTATCTCACTCCGCTACCCAGAGCTCCTCAACCTGTAACCAACAAAAACTCATCTCTTCTGAAATTTGCACTTCTAAAAAAGGACTTCCCCTCAGTGAATTTATTTCTGATTCAGCACTGAATTTTCTGTGTCTCACTGAAACCTGGCAAAAACCCATGGACTATTTTTCAATCAATCAAGCCACGCCCCCCTGGATACTCTTACATTGACAAACCTCGTCTGGATGGTCATTCTGGTGGTGGAATTGCCATCATCCATCGCCATGACATTAAAACCAGTTCAACATCCATCCCAACCCCTTCTTCATTTGAATCCCTTTTAAACTGTCTGGTCCCAAGCCCCTGGTCATTGCAGTCATTTACCGTCCCCCTAAGCCCGACCCTGCCCTTCCCTCTGATCTATCTGCATTCCTTACCCAGCTCTGTGCTATATCTCCACCCGTTCTCCTCCTGGGCGATTTCAACATTCATGTGGACTCCTCTGTCTGCAAACCCGCAATCGAACTTCTGGAAATTTTTTCATTCTTCAACATCACCCAACACATCGATTTTCCAACTCATACCAAAGGCCACACCCTGGATCTGGTCGGTTCCACTGGCATCACAATCAGTCACCTGGCCAGTAACAACCTCCACATCTCCGACCATCTGGCCATTTCTTTTCAAACTCACACTCCCTCCCCCCATGAGAAGCAAAAACGCACCATCACTTTCCGCAACCTGAAATCCATTAACCCATCCTCTCTTTCCACATGTCTTTCTGAGTCCATCGCTAAACTCACCATCACCCACAACAACTCCCCCGACTACCTGGTTAACTGCTATAACTCATCCCTCTCATCCTGCCTTGACCAGTTTGCACCTGTTCAGTCTAAATTGGTCTCATTCTCCCACTCTGCCCCATGGTACACTGACGAACTCCGTCATCTCAAATCCAAACGACGCCAACTGGAACGGCTTTCCCACAAAACAGGTCTTACCGTCCACCAGGAAATGTACAAACAACACCTCCAGCTATACAACGAACTGAACTCAGCCCGCTCCTCCTACTACTCAGGAATCATCCAGTCTGGCAGCAGCAATCCAAGGACCCTCTTCAACACCATTAACACACTCCTCAAGCCATTGGACACCATCTCTCACTCCTTCTCAGTTGAAAAATGCAATAACTTCCTATCCTTCTTCAATGATAAAATCATCACAATCCACAGCCAGTTGACCATCGACCCCGCCCTACGTCCCAAACCGGATCCCCCCCTAACCACCGGTCAATCCTTCTCCACATTTGCTACCATCACCTCCTCTGATCTTTCCTCCATAGTCTCAACCATGAAATCAACAACCTGCAACCTGGACCCGCTCCCCACCACACTTCTAAAGGCCTGTCTCCCCATTCTCTCCACCCTCATCACTAACACTGTAAACTCCTCTCTATCCTCCGGCCATGTTCCCTCCTCCCTAAAGCTTGCATCAGTCACCCCCGTACTAAAGAAACCCGGCCTGGATCCTGATTCCCCTAACAACTACCGCCCCATCTCCAATCTACCTTTTCTGTCTAAAATCCTGGAACGTGTTGTTGCCAAACAACTCATCACCTACCTTGACACCAACGACCTCTTTGAACTCTTCCAATCCGGTTTCCGCTCCAAACACAGTACAGAAACTGCCCTCCTCAAAGTGACCAATGACCTTCTGCTATCCTCTGACACTGGCTCCCTAAATATCCTCATCCTCCTTGACCTCAGTGCTGCCTTTGACACGATCAATCACTCCATTCTCCTCTCCCGTCTCGAATCCACCCTTGGCATCACTGGCACCGCCCTCTCCTGGCTTGGATCCTATCTCTACGACAGACATCAATTCATCGCCATCAACAACTGTCAATCAGCCACTACTCCTCTCATCCACGGTTTCCCCCAGGGTTCTGTGCTTGGTCCACTCCTCTTCATTCTGTACATGCTTCCTCTTGGTCAGATCCTTCGTCACCATGGACTCCGGTTCCATTGTTACGCCAATGACACACAGCTTTACCTCCCCTCCAAAACCATCAGTCCTTCCACCCTCTCAACCCTCTCCAACTGTTTGACTGACATCAAGACCTGGATGCAAAACAGCTTTCTCAAACTCAACTCCAACAAATCCGAAATCCTCATCATTGGTCCTGACACCCTCACTCACTCCAATCTGAACTTCGTCCTTAACATTGACGGCTCCACCATCACCCCCTCCACCAAAATCCGTAACCTTGGAGTTATCCTGGACCCCACTCTCTCCTTCCTCCCCCATGTTAACCATATTACCAAAACTGCCTTTTTCCACCTCCGAAACATCGCCCGCCTCCGCCCCAACCTGTCAACTACCGCTGCTGCGACACTCATCCACGCTTTCATTTCATCCAGGCTTGACTACTGCAATGGTCTTCTCTATGGCACCACCAACAAAGTCCTCAAAAAACTTCAATATGTCCAGAACTCAGCTGCGTGCCTCCTCACTGGTACCCGCTCCAGAGAACACATCACACCTACTCCATTGGCTTCCAATTAAACACAGAATCAACTACAAAATCTTACTCATCACCTACAAGGCCCTCAACAGCCTAGCCCCCCCCTACCTTGCCGACCTCCTCCATCACCACGCCCCCTCCCGATTCCTCAGGTCCAATTCTGCCAACCTGCTACAAGTTCCAAGGACTGAGCGACGGACTTGGGGTGATCGGGCCTTCTCAGTTGCTGCCCCCACCCTTTGGAATTCACTCCCCTCCCACATCAAAGTCTCTCCAACCCTCTCTTCTTTCAAATCTGCCCTCAAAACATACCTTTTAACACTAGCCTTCCCCACCTAACTCCCACCTTATTCTTCATGTTTAACCTCTGTTTTTCTTTTATTCCTAGTCTGTCTTACATAGTTTTGATAGGGCAATATGTAAAGCGTCTTAGAGTACCATATTAAGCGCTATACATTTTATTTATTATTATTATTATTATTATTCTGAGTGCCAGGGCACCAGTATGCCAAAAGATGGAAGTTATTCTCTGACTGGTGTAGGGGTAAGACAGTAGACCCAGCACGTTGCTCCGTGGCCACCTTTCGGGAGTTTCTGCAGTCCCTCCTGGATGGTGGTCGCTCTCATTCCACCTTGAGGGTCTATGTGGCTGCTATCTCTTCCCGACATGAGATGGTCGACGGAGCCACAGTGGGGTGCCACAGGTTGGTGTCCCTTTTCCTTAGGGGGGCCCTGAGGCTGTGTCCCCCTAGGACTCTGAGGACTCCAGCTTTGGAGCTGGAGGCCATGTCATCACCTCCTTTTGAGCCTCTGACCCAGATAGGATTAAAGTGGCTGTCCATGAAGGTGGCTTTTCTGCTCGCCATTACTACTGCGAAGCGGGTCGGGGAGTTCTACGCCCTATCCGTGGCAGATACGTGCCTGCGGTGGAACCCTGATGGCTCAGGTGTGGTTTTATGGCCAAATGTGGCGTTCCTGCCCAAGGTGCTTTCACGCACCTATTTTAACCAGCCTATCCAGCTTGCACGTTTTTTCTCCCCATCTGAGGGGAGTGAGTCCGAGATGCTGTGCCCGGTACGGGCGCTTAGGGCTTACATTGCTGCTACGGCCGGTATACGGCAGTCCGAGCAACTGTTTCTGTGTCACAGTGGCCCTAACAGAGGTTGTGCCTTGTCCAAACAGAGGCTGTCCCACTGGGTCGTCAACACCATTAAACATGCCTATGTGGCCAGTGGCCGCCCCCCGCCATCTGGGTTGAGGTGCCACTCCACCAGAAGCGTGTCGACATCGTGGGCTGCACTAAGAGGTGTACCCCTAGAGTTGATCTGTGCCGCGGCATCATGGACGTCGCCGGGCACCTTCACAAGGTTTTACTGCGTCATCGTCGCCAGTCCCCATCCGATGAGTGTGGTCCTACTGCCAAGCTCTGCTACCTCCAATGAGTGAGGTGGGTGTTGGATTCTTTGTGACCTTTTTGGTATGGGTCACCCAGTGCTTTAAGCAACGCCTCTGGCGGTCAGTAAGGATGAAATAGAACGAAAGTTACGAATGTAACTACGGTTCTATGAATCCTGGATGACCGCCAGAGGCAGTGCTTAAAGCACTGGATCTCCACCTCGCACATGCAGATTTTGAGTACCTAATACCAACATAGTCACCTGTGACCCCCACGTGACACCGGGAAGGCTATATCTTCCGGTGTCATCAGAGGATCTGTTCCTAGAATCTTCTCGCAAGAACACCTCTGAGTGACTGAACGCTCTGGCGGTCATCCAGGATTCATAGAACCGTAGTTACATTCGTAACTTTCGTTTTCTGGACTGGTTGCAGTAATAATCTCTGTCCACGCGGGGCGCTCGCAGGCGAGCCCAGAATGAATGGGAGCCTATGGGGTTTTACCCTCAGAATCCAGTTTTCACACAATGTAATTTTTTGTCAAGTAATTTGGAAGTTGCGTTCAAAAGGGGGGGCTAAGATAATAAACTCATCTGAATATTGCATTTAAGGTCACGTATCTGTTCTAAAAAGGCTTTAAAAAAATTAGGTACTGCCTTACGGCAGTTTCTGAATCACTTCGGCACTTCCGCATCATTCCCTTTTCTCGTGGCATCCGCAACGATAACGCCAGCTGTTGGAGGTAAGTCTTTTTTTGGCTTAATACACGAGTTACAGAGTTTTAGTGAGCTAATGTAAAAAAAAAAGAAATGCGCAAATGTTTTACATATGCTACTTACAGAGAGGGTTTTTTTTTAATCCTCACTAGTGCCGATGATAAAGCTTTTTTTTTAGTAACGACATCGCTATTGATTTCTATCTAGTGCTAGTTGCTATCAGCTGGCTGGCTGCTGGCTGTCGGCTGATTATCTATCTTTCTCCTGAAATAGAAACCTGGATTTGAATCATAATTGTAAGACTTCATTAACTTAGTTTACATCAGTAAACAATCTCCTAGAGAGCACAGTGTTCTGTGGTACTCCTCCTCATGCCTCTTCCTTTCTTGATCTCTACAGTTGGACCTTGATGCTGTGACAACGGACAAGTCTTCTTCCTCTGTCCTTTTTCCCTGCCTCTGTTCAGTATGTTCAGTGTTGTTAAATCATTTCTCATTTTTTTGTTTATTTACTATTAGTTACTGTTCTTATTGTGTTCTTTTAAGTGTGATGTTTGAATAAACTTGCCTGTTGCAATGTTGGTATAATGTTTGTATAATTACTGTTTGACCTAGACCATATTTCTCATTTAACAAACATGTGTAGCTTATAATGTGTTGCAGGGCAGAGAAATTAAATTCAATGACTTAAAACAAACCCATCTGTAAAGATCAGTGAATGCATAGAAATCAATGACAAGTGGTGTGGATGGTTTTCCCTCTGTGCAAGGTCATTAGCCCATGACCTAGTAAGTCCTACAAAAAAAAAATACAGTAATAGCAGATGTTGAAGTTGTTAAATCGTTAACAAACAATTTCTATGGAACAATCGGTTAAGGTAAGTTAAGTGCTTGAGTCTCGACACTTTAGAGAATGTCTAGCGCGCAACTTGAATAAGCCATGTGCGATTTTACCCGTGCTCCAGCGCAACTTTCCCTACCAGGTGCAGCCTCAGGTAGCCTAGGACCATTCATACAGGAGCAAGCAAGAACGTTACCTTATTCTGTCCTTGGGAAACGAAAAAAAGGACAATCCGTTTCCGCTGTTGGAGCAGTTTATCATTGCACATTTACAAGGATCTTTTTCTTTTTTAACGAAAAATAGACAATGACAGATGAAATGATATTGAGCGGGACATGTATTATTTAAGGTTGTCATACCGTACCATGTATATAACACATTGAACATTGAACACAAGAAATTGAAGAAATTCCATTTGTACCCATGTACTTTCACCATACATAACTATATAAAAAATAAAAGTGGCTGCAGGAAAATATAAATACAGTACGCAAAAATTTACTTCGGCGGAAAGTCTTCCGATTGTGCTTCAGCTTCAGATGCCATCAAGAGGGGACTCTGGTCGTAATCAGTCCCTGACCATTCATTAGCAGAATGATAGCATGTACGGCCAACAACGGCCCAAACTGTAAGAAATCGAAAGGACATAAGTACTCATTAATTTGACTTTTGAACTATAATCTATATTGAACTTGCGGAATCTACAATAAAATTTGCGATATTTCAACGACAAGCAGGTGAAAGAGATATATTTAGCCGTCTAGCCCCATAGACTCCCATTCAATCTGGACTCGCCCGCGATCACCACCAGTGGATTTCTGATGGAACTACAACCAAGATCGGTACAATGGGGCGTATGGGAAGTGCATAGGCTCTTCGTAGACGGGCTCTGGTAGTACGCATTCGGAAACGTTTTCCGTACTACACAATGCGTACTGAGCATTCGGACGCGCTATATTTGTGGCGTACTACAAAATGCATACTATAAAGCAGTCAAGTATGAGTTTTCGGATTCAGCCCAAAACACTGGCTCTAGCTCCGAACTAGCAGTGAGAGCATTATTTGCTAGAGGCGATTGGTCCATCCACATACGGTACTCCAGCTATCTTAAATACAGACGTTATAAACAAGCATCTAAATATGCTCCCCATATTCTTACAGTGTACATAGGGTGAGTAGTGGTTTCAAATAATGTGATTCTGCAGCAGGAGCATTATTTGATATAGGAAATTGGTCTATCCACATAGGCTACTTTACCCCAGCTATCTTTAATAAAGACGTCATAAACAAGCATCAAAATATGCTCCCCATATTCTTGCAGTGTACATAGGGTGAGTAGTGGTGTAAAATAATGTGAAATACGTTATAAACAAGCATGTATTGCATATGCTCACCATTTAACTTGAATTTTGAAGCATACCTCCTAAGGTTTAATTTCTTGGACTTATCAAAGCCATTCGGGAATGTTCCCAGCAGGAGGTCAAACGATTGTTTCAATCTTTCCTCCATAGCTATACAAACACAAGTATTTAGAATTTATGTAACACGATAAATATCTTGTTATAACAAGACAAGATGTCGTCCCCCCCCTCCCCCTCAACCAACGAAATCTTTCTCCGCTCCCAGACCCGTAAAGATAACACATATATCATCTTATTTCAACATTCATCAGAAGTGTGCACATATTTACGTGCTTAGAGGTGAAAATACGCAATGTTAAACATATGTGTAAGATAATTGCACAGTTAGGGTTAGGGTTACCAATAGAAAATAAATGACAAAAAAGGAAAGTAGATCAATATAACACAGGGGTTGTTAGGGCTGCGGGTGCAGGCAGGTAGGACCCAGACGCAGACGGTTTAGGGAGAACAGCGCTTTATTTTCGCCTAAAGGCTAGGCAAGGAACCAGGGAACTCAGGTGACAGCAGGGAACAGGGAACACGCAGGACGAACAACCACAATGATAGCACAAGGAACAAAGGAAAGACAAGGGCTTAAGTAACAAACACAACGAGGAACAGCTGAGACACATTAGGGGAGGGAACAGTAATCAACACAGGAGGGAAACGCAGGGAAACACACCAAAACACGACAGACCATGACAGTACCCCCCCCTTAAGGGTCGACTCCCAGGCGACCCACGACAAGCAAAAAAACGAAGAAAGTCAAACCCAAAACGGGTGGGTGGAGGGGCGCCAGGAGGAGGGAATCAAAAAAAAAAAAAATGGACTGGGGCAGAGCGGAGGGACGTCAGGCGGGCGGCCAGAAAACTGCCCCAGGGCATGGCAGGGAGCCTCAGGCGGACGGCCAGGGGGGCAAGCAGAGGCAGAGTGAAGGCGGAACCCTTCAGGAGGCCGGCGGCAAGGACGATGAGGGCTCAGTCCCTCAGGAGGCCTGCAGCGGCAAGGAGACCCCTCTGAAGGCCAGCAGTGGCGAAGGGGGAAACCTTCAGGAGGCCGGCGAAGGCGAGGTAGAGGGCGGGTCCCCTCAGGAGGAAGGCGAGGTGGAGAGCGGGTCCCCTCTGGAGGAAGGCGAGGTAGAGGGCGGATCCCCTCTAGTGGAAGGCCAGGTAGAGGGTGGGTCCCCTCTGGTGGAAGGCCAGGTCGAGGGTGGGTCCCCTCTGGTGGAAGGCCAGGTAGAGGGCGGGTCCCCTCTGTAGGAAGGCCAGGTAGAGGGCGGACCCCCTCTGTAGGAAGGCCAGGAAGAGGGCGGGTCCCCTCTGGTGGAAGGCCAGGAAGAGGGCGGGTTCCCTCTGGTGGAAGGCCAGGTAGAGGGCCGTTATCTGTATTGTGCTATTTCGTCCTTGACCTGCTTTAAACACTCAGTTTACTTGCTAAATTTGATTAAACAATTAAATACAATACAAATATAAAGTAAAAACAAGTGTTATCTAGCGATCCGTTTTTTTATTATGTTATTTTGTCTTTGGCAACATGAGCGCGAATGTTTTTTGAAACCCGCTTTAAACACTCAGTTTACTAGCTAAATTTGATTAAACAATTAAATACAATACAAATATAAAGTAAAAACAAGTGTTATCTAGCGATCCGTTATCTGTATTAAGTTATTTCGTCTTTGGCAACATGAGCGCGAATGTTTTTTGAAACCTGCCCGGCAACGGACAACCCTTACGTAATCACCTGTTGACGTGCCCGGTACAAATTTGGCAGCCGGTACAAATTTGGCATGACACCTCTTTAAACAATGAACCTTCTTCAGAACATGAACTGTCCTTCTGAACATATGGCTTTTCTTGCCTACTCCTCCTGATCACTGCTGCTCTTCATCTGTTCATCATTTTAACATGGGAAGAAAAAAAAAGAAAAAAGCCCTAAACGCGCAGATGATTGCGGCAGAGAAACTGAGTAGTTTAAACTTCCAGGGTTGAATATCTTTGAGAAGAGATGCATGTAATAATTTCCTAAATGTATTACATGATTTTATCTCATGATATATAAATTTCAATTAATGTGTCGGCCTCAACTTCATACAAAACACTCTTTCACACCGTAGATATTTCCTCTCCCACTGGACACACAGGAAGACACACACACACACACACACACACACACACACACACACACACACACACACACACACACACACACACACACACACACACACACACACACACACACACACACCTACCGACGTATCCAGGCCCATGCAGTTATAAAATGCAATCAAACATGTCAAAACATAGACATTTTCTATAAATAGCCTACCAACATTTGCAGTGAGAAAAACTGATTATATAGTAAGTAAGTAAGTAAGTAAGTTTTATTTATAGAGCACATATAAACACAGCATACACTGACCAAAGTGCTGTACAATAAGATAAAAAAAAAAATAATAATAATGATAATTAAAAATAACAATAATAATAATAATAATAAATAAAGATAAAAAGTGAATAAAATACAACAACACAACAATACATAGAGGTCATAATAATACAAAGGGGGAACATTCATTTCCAGGGCATACCACACAGACATGAACAGGAGGTAGGCTAAAAGGTCAAGGGGCAAGGAAGGCCATGGAGTAGAGGTGGGTTTTTAGCCTAGCTTTGAAGGCAGAAATGGAGGGGGCGGATCTAATATCCAGGGGGCGCTGGTTCCACAGACGTGGAGCAGCAATGGCAAAGGCTCTATCACCTCTCTGCTTGAGCCGTGAGTGTGGCACATACAGAAGCCCTTTGTTAGAGGATCTGAGGGACCTTTGGGCAGAGTGGGGCTGAACAAGCTCAGTGATATAGGCCGGGGCCAGCCCATTGAGTGCCTTATAAACAAATAAAACAATTTTAAATTGGATCCTAAAAATAACTGGGAGCCAGTGCAAGGAAGCCAGAATGGGTGTGATGTGCTCGTGCCTCCTGGTGCCAGTTAAAAGACGCGCAGCTGCATTTTGGACCAGCTGCAGACGTCTGAGTGAGGATTGGGGGAGGCCAAGGTAGAGGGAATTGCAATAATCCAGCCGTGATGTAATAAAGGCATGGATAACTATCTCGAGGTCGTTGTGGGATAGGAAGGATTTGAGGCGGGAGATCACTCTGAGCTGGTAAAAACTATTTTTGACTACAGTGCTGATCTGTTTGTCAAGACAGAGTTCAGAGTCAAGGATGACACCAAGGTTTCTGGCATGGGGTTTGACAAGAGGCGTGAGGTGACCCAAGTTTGACAGTGCAGTGTGTCTTGCCTTGGAGGGACCAAAAATTATGACTTCAGTCTTGTCACCATTTAGCTGGAGGAAGTTGTTAGCCATCCAGTTTCTGATGTCTTCAAGACAGACCAGGAGAGATTGGATAGAGTCCCTAGATTTTAAGGGCAAGTACAGCTGCGAATCATCGGCATAGAGGTGAAAAGAGATCTTATGCTTTCTAATAATGTCACCCAGTGGGAGCATATACAGGCTGAAGAGCATGGGACCCAGGATGGACCCCTGGGGGACCCCATATGAGACAGGGGCGGATGATGACGAGAACTGACCAATAGAGACAGAGAAAGTCCTATGTTTGAGGTAAGAGCTGAACCAGAGTAGTGCAGTCTCCCTAATGCCCACCTGCTGGTCCAGGCGGGTGAGGAGGATGTTGTGATCTACAGTATCAAAAGCAGCACTGAGGTCAAGTAGTATTAAGATGGCATTATCACCAGAGTCCAGAGTGAGGAGGAGATCATTGGTTACTTTGAGCAGGGCTGTTTCGGTGCTGTGAAGGGATCTAAAACCTGATTGAAGAGGTTCAAGTATGTTGTGGGTGGTCAGAAAGGGAGTCAACTGAGACAGAACAGCTTTTTCTAGGACTTTGGAGATAAAAGGAAGCTTAGAGATGGGACGGTAATTATTCAGGCATTTAGCATCAAGGTTGTGTTTCTTTAACAGGGGTTGGACAACCGCATGTTTAAAACATGAGGGGACAGTGCCAGATGTAAGGCATGAATTTAGAATTATTTGAATTGAAGGGCCAACTGCATCAAAAACATCCTTAATGATAGAGGAGGGAATGGCATCATGGGGGAATGCAGTGTGTTTCATGTGCAATACTAATTCCCGCAGTTCAGAGAGAGAAATGGGCTGAAATTGGTTAAAAATAACTGGTGTACCAAAGTAATCAGGTGGAGTGGGTGATGGTAAACAGTGATCTGATGTTCTCTATTTTGTTAATGAAAAACTTAAGGAATTCCTCACAGGTAGCAGTAGATACATCAGCAGCTGGGGAGTTAACAGGGTTGATAACAGAGTTAATAGTGCTAAATAAAATGTTTGGTCTGTTTGAGTGTTTACTGATCAAATCAGAGAGGTGCTTTGCCCTGGCTTTTTTTGCTGCAGCCTGGAAAGCAGCTAAAGCAGTTTTTCAAAGGATTTCAAAGGAGACAGTAAGGTGATCCTTTTTCGATTTTCTTTCGGCTTTACGACAGGCCTGCCTGAGAGAGCGGGTGGCCTCATCATATAGGGTTCGGAGGTCCTGTCTTTGAACTACATTAAAATGTACCAAATACCTTTTTGCGTCTATCACTGGAAGCAACAAATTCCTGACAGATCGTTTTGCGATCCACAAGGTCAAGTTTAGCCTTATGAATGTGAAATAGAGCTACCTGGTTCAATCTTCCCTGTCCTATTGTCAAACGGAGCCACGTCTTGAGCCTTCTGAGGGCAGTGAAGCTTCTTTCAGCTTCTGCGGATGACGCAGGCATGACTAGAAACAACCGGATGAGAGTTTCCACTCCACTTAGATATAGAGCTCCAGGACTCCCGCCAGAACACCCGTATTGTTTTAGAATATTTACAGAACACGGCCAAAAGCTGTGTGCGCCGCGCCATTGCGATAGAGACAATTATCTACGACCGTGCGAGTGCCACGTGTGTGTGTCTGTGTGTGTGAGTGTGAATACACATACTGTAACCCAAGTGTTGTACATTTCTTTGTTATTTGGATATGCCTCTCTGAAGTACATAAACTGCGACATGGAGGAGAAAGGGATCGTTGCCCGCGATTGTCTCCCACCGGAGCCCCGCTGCCTGTTGCCTGCCTCCGCGAGGGACGCGGCGGTACATCAAGATGGGTATTTCAAAACGTGAGCAGCTTTTACTTCTTCTCCACCTACAGTTTGATCATTACGATCATTCAAAAAAAACATGCGATTTCCCAGACATTTGACTGATGGAACCAGGAGCCTCGGTGGCGGGACTTATTCTTCAGAGGTCTATTATAGCAATAGGGCTATATTTGTTAGTTGAACATCAATATTATACTAGTTTGATTATAGTACTAAGGCTACATCTGTTAGTTTTCTATTCAACTTATTTGTTGAATAAGTTGAATAGATTCTGTGGACTGAATCAGTTATCACTGATTCAGTCCACAGAATCAGAATCAGGATCACTGATCCACAGATCAGTGATAGCCTGGCCCAACCAGGTTCAATCATTCTGGCCCCCTAATCATCCTCCTCTATAATTGGCTGACTCATTAATTCCGTCAATCTCCACCTCAAGCTGGTGTGTGGTGAGCGTTCTGGCGCAGATTGGCTGCCGTGCATCACCCAAGTGGGTGCTACACACTGGTGGTTGTTAGTGAGGTTCCCCCTTCCCTGTAAAAGCGTCTTTGAGTGTATAGAAAAGCGCTATATAAATTCAATCCATTATTATTATTATTATAACATTTATTCTTTAACTTGATTTAAGATTAAAGTGTATTCTGAAGTGCAAATAATATTACAAAAACATGTTCCAAAAGTGTTACAATACAGCTGTTATTTATTCACAAAAACAAAGTTAAATCAAATCACATTGATAATTTTGGCCTTATTTACATGCATCATATCCAGTTCAATTGGAACGTATTAACATTAAAGGCTACGCGCATTATATACAACACACCTTCAACGGGCCATGGTTCAAATGCCTCTCATAATAGCCCGACAACACAGGTCTTTGTGACCAAATCCCTGTAGCTCTCGGTCCTGGCTTCACTGAAACATCCTTACCAAAATCTTTGTCAAACAAATAGCAATAGAGCACTTTGCTATTTAGGACACTTGGTGAAGGACTTGTATGGTGATTCACTGTTACTTGGATTCACCAAAATACATAAGTGCTTCGACACCCTTACTTTCATTCATTGGCTGGCAGGATCCCAAACTGATACTGGTGACTGATGTTTGAGTGAAGCCAGGATAGAGTTACAAAGGTTAGACCCCCAGACTGTTCTTGACCTTTAAGTTATTTTTTGGCACTCTTTTAACAGCCTCCTGTCCATCTTGGAATTCTGAAGACCATTTTGTGCTGATGCATGATGAGCCAAGGTTTCCCATCTCCTTACTTTTAAACATCATACAGAAATAGGCAGTGTTCAAAAATAGAAACCTCACACCATCAATTGAATGTGCTTGCAGAATATGCTGAGATCACCATGAGATCTAGGGCCATTTAGAGAAACTTCTAAATTTCACCAAAAATTGAGAAATTCCACAACTTCAGCAGTGAATCTAAAGCTCAATGCCAACGAGTTAAGTGATCTTCATGTTAGATTATGTGTCAGTCATTCAGTCCACATTTTAAACTGTATTTAGATTTTCCCTGGAAGCTAACTGCATGGTTTCTGGCTCAACTGGTTCTCACAGTTTTGCAGTTCTGCACAAATCTAATGATGCATTGAAGTACAAGTACATGTAATGCAGTGTTTTTAAGCGGTTACCGATATTCATTTAGTTAAAAAAAGATGTATACATATTCTTTGTGATTCACAGGATCTTTAAGGGAATGAAACAGTGATTTTATAAGTTCAGATAAAAAAAAGCACAAAAGATGGGTTACAATCAGAAGGGCACTGCATAAAATCCAATAAAGTATTCAGATTCTCTCATATGGACACACACTCACACAAACAAAGACACATGCACACATACAAATGAATCAACACCCATGCATCCTTCCCAAGAGAAAAAATAGTCTACATATTGGTTAATTTTTAATTTTCAGCTCAACATTTAGAATGACTAAAAGCCAAATACAGAGTCTGCCCGTGGTGTTAGTTTTGACAAGTAACATTGACTGCTAAGGTAGCTCGTGCTGCACAACATTTTAGCATAACAGCTACTCAACAGCAGAAAATACACAGACTAGAGCTGTACAGAATATACATAAAGGACTGTCAAAATCTTAAGTCCAAATAGTCCTTCCTTTCCTGCAAAACACATTTGCACGGCATAGTTCTACTTCTGCATATCTACACACTGGGCAATGTAAACAAAAAAACATAAAAGATCTGAACAAAATCACTCTGTAATATTAGCCGAAATTAGAACTCACATTTGAAAGAAAACTAAATATGGTGTGAGAAAATGTCCACTACCTCACAGAGCTGATGATCAATCCATTGTCAATCAGCCTTTCTTCAGGAAGGCGTTTTTTTGCTTTCCTCTTGTATCTTTCACACACACACACACACACACACACACACACACACACACACACACACACACACACACACACACACACACACACCTTGTGTGTCAGCGGGCCACCTCCAGGCCCTCAAGGCCCAGCCGATGCCAGTCCACCCAGTGCTGACCAGGAAGGAGCTTCTTCAGGGGGATGAAAGTCTCCCCCAGCAGGGAGTTCTCCCAGAAGGGCCCGTCCCCCAGCACCCGCAGGTGGATCACCCTCTGGTCCAGGTCCCCGTGGGGGATGCGTTCATACACCAGCTGAGGGGAACAGGGGGAACAGTCAGTCAGCTGTACAGGAGGAACAGTCAGTCAGCTGTACAGGAGGAACAGACAGTCAGCTGTACAGGAGGAACAGTCTGTCAGCTGTACAGGAGGAACAGTCAGTCAGCTGTACAGGAGGAACAGACAGTCAGCTGTACAGGAGGAACAGTCAGTCAGCTGTACAGGAGTAACATACAGTCAGCTGTACAGGAGCAACAGTCAGTCAGCTGTACAGGAGGAACAGTCAGCTGTACAGGAGGAACAGTCAATCAGCTGTACAGGAGGAACAGTCAGTCAGCTTTACAGGAGGAACAGTCAGTCAGCTGTACAGGAGGAACAGTCAATCAGCTGTACAGGAGGAACAGTCAGTCAGCTGTACAGGAGGAACAGTCAATCAGCTGTACAGGAGGAACAGTCAGTCAGCTGTACAGGAGGAACAGTCAGTCAGCTGTACAGGAGGAACAGTCAGTCAGCTGTACAGGAGGAACAGTCAGCTGTACAGGAGGAACAGACTGTCAGGATATATGGTCTAAACTTAAGATAGCCCTGTTAGCACCCATTATGACAGCGATGTTAGCACCCATTATGACAGCACTAATTGCAACCATTATGACAGCGCTGTTACCCTGAGTTACGCTGGTCCTCTGACGGGTCAGACCCTGAGTTACTCTGGTCTTCAGACGGGTCAGACCCTGAGTTACTCTGGTCTTCAGACGGGTCAGACCCTGAGTTACTCTGGTATTCAGACAGGCCAGACCCTGAGATCCAGACTGCTCCTCCGCTCCCAGCTGGTGGGTGGGGCTGTGCTCACCATCTCGTTGTAGGTGGGGTTGCAGGTGCGCCGTGCAGCCTTGGTCTTCTTCTTGCTGGTCTTTTGGGGGTCCGGCAGCAGGTAGAGCTTCACATAGGGGTCCGGGTCCGTCCCGTCCTGGAGGGGCTGCTGGTGTCAGGTACCGGTAAGAGATGAGGCACAACACACACACACTTTAACCTGCTGACCTATAGCCTGATGAACTTTAACCTGCTGACCCAGGGGGGAGTGAACCCACACTGTAACCTGCTAACCTTTAACCTGCTAACCTTTAACTTGCTTACCTTTAACCTGTTGACCCAGAAGGGAGTGAACCAACACATAACCTGCTGACCTTTAACCTGCTGACTCAGAGGGGAGTGAATCCACTCTTAACCTGCTGACCTTTAACCTGCTGAACCATAGGGGAGTGAACCCACACAACAACAACTTACCAGGCCGCGTATGTGCATGACCATGATGAACAGCTTGTCACTCTTGTAGGAGATGGACAGCTTGACCTCCCCCATGTCCTTCCCCGAGGTGGGCGACCAGGAGAGCTCTGAAGACAAAGCATCAATTAATCTGGAGCACAACCAGAACACGGCCACAGAGAATCACCTCACCGCAATGTTGTTTTGGTTTCTCTCTCTTCTTCAACCATTGGTGGAGGACCAAAATAAATATTACATTAAATATAAACTATTGCAATGTGCTAAAAGAGCACATGATTTTTCAAACAGAAAATTATCACTAAGATGGTATGTCCTGACAAGAAGCAGGAAAACGTTAACCAAATAAATATATATATAAATAAATATATTTGAGATTAACTACTTCCTGAAACATGCATGACCGGATCAGGACTTTGCTCAGCATGTGACCTTGGCCTTGTTTCCCGATAACGATGGATCTTCGCTTGTACGATCATTCTCATGATGGATCTCGCGAACCATCCTGAATTTCTTTAGAGCGTTTCCCGAAACTACTCTTAACATGAACGTGATCACGACGTTCGTAGGATTATAACTGTCTCCTGACACGGTGCTGAAATGGGCTCCGTACTGAGGGAGACACAGGAATGTCGCAGGAAAATGGGGTCAAAATATCTCCCCATTCAATTCAATTCAATTCATAATTGACTGCAATAATTTGAATGCTAAAGATATTAAAACACAATTGATTAGGCCTAAGCCGACATATGTATCGGTCGTAATGCTGAATGCACTGTGCGTACATTTTTTCACGGCATTTCCCCCCCATCCATATTACAAAAATCAAAAATAGCTTGTGTGACAACTAGGTGCTGATTTCTGAAACATGCTTTGTGCAGCAAAGACTTTATCTGATTCTGCATAAGGTTTCATTGATTGGCGCGCACTCTCTAGTCAAGAATATTTGTAGACATTAAAAATGCAACGTTCCATTCATTCATTATCATTCAAACGCAGAGGCTAGGCATTGACACACGGCTATTGTTGACTCGATTAGGGGAGCTTGGTCTAGAATCAGTCATACCCAAGTAGCGGCCCGCGGGCCTTTTGTGGCCCGCGGGGTGTCTATTAATGGCCCTCGAGCTGTTTTGAAAAGTTTTTTTAATTATTAAAAAAAAAGAAAAAAATCGTGCTGGGCGCTCTTATTTTGAAACCGCGCGCCGCGATCTCAATACGAGGCTGGGGGTTGCAACGATAAACAGATAGCACTCCAGCCCACAGACCGCTCCAGCCCTCCCAAACTCGAGGCAGACAGTCCATCTCAGCAGCAGTCAAGGCCGATTTAGGGTCGTTTTAGACGCAGAGACGTAAGCACGTAATTTACACAAGGGACTTGTTTTAGACAAGTTTTGATTTACGGTTCCTTTAAGGTTCCTTAAGGATTGCGCGTGTTGCAAGGGGATTCTCCGCCAGAACAGTAGGGGGAGCAACGAACGAATCTGTGGGCGTGGAAGTGGAAATCGCTGGCTTGTTTATATTTATAATTATCATAATTCGTTCTTGTGTTTTCTTCTTCTCCTTCTTCAAAATTCTTCATTCGCTTCTGTCACAGCCTTTTAAAAATGGCGCTATTATGCTGTAAAACCGGAAATGTGAGACTCCTGAAAGGATGTGGTTAGCTGGCCAATCACAGTCTTTGCGAGCTGCGTAGGGCCGTAGTGTTTTAGTCGCATAGTCAGGAATTTTGGCCGACGCACTTAAGCACGTAAGGGGGGATATTTTACCGCGCAAGGGGGGGTTATGTATCTTACGTGCTTACGCGTTACGTCTAAAACAGAGCATATATTGGCCTCAGTCACACGTATACCGACCGGCCCCTTGAGTCACTGAAAAAAAAACTTGTGGCCCCTCATCATTTCTACTTGAGTACTCCGCCATATTGTTGGGCAGGATGATGTAGGCTATAGGTCTTTATTCGCTGCCACGCCGATTCGGTCGCAGCTTGGCATGCCCGGTGATTTCACCTTTTTATCTCAAGTTTCCTGTATAAAACCGAGGGGGTCAACCCGGCGCGGGCTTTCTTGGTTCACTGGGGAAGGCGGGGCTGCGCACGGGGTCTAGACCTCTTTAGAATAATTTGTATTATTGCATACTCCCGAATGTTTTAATTTTTTTTTGAATGAAGACACCCGCATGCAATAATGAGTTCACGTCTGAGTGTAGACTACAAACGCGATTAACTATGGTCACGGATGTTCGTTACTGTCTAGACACGGTCCAATGAATAGTGAACTTCATCACAGCCTCACCGCAAACAATCGCAACAAAAAACGCCTGCAGAAATTATCTGACACCCGCTGGTCTCAGCATGATTCATGTCTACAGTAGCCTATGTCTTCTGTCATTGATCAATATGAGGACATTTTAGCCACGATGGTTGAATATAAAATCTGAGGGAGACAGCAAGTGCAACTCGAAAGCGACCTCCCACACAAGAGCAATGGAATCATTTGATTTTATGCCTTGTGACGTGGCGTTTGATCGGTTCATTTCGGCTGCACAGGTATTATTGGAATTTTTAATTGCTGCAAAAAAATATGTTGTTGTTGACTTCTAACATGTCTCTATCATTGCTGTTTGAATCTAACAGTAGTCTATGAGTTATGTATCGGCAGTAACCACTGTTTTTGGTTGCGAAATTGTGCCAATTGGGCATTCCGTGGTATTGGATGTGTTTTAAAAAAAAAAACTTTTACCATTTTGGACACATTTGAACTGTCTAAACAGGTGAAAGAGGCTACTCATTGTAAGGGGCACACTCTAGACCTGGTTATCACAAAGGGCCTCAATGTTTCTGATCTCTCTGTGACTGATCCTTCCTTGTCTGACCACTTTTGCGTTTTCTTTAACATATCTTTTATTCCTGACATTCAGACAAAATCAAATACTGTCAAAAAATGGTATATCAATGAAGATTCTAATGTACTTTTTAAAAAGGCCATCTCCTTGCTACCACCTCTCAACCCATGTTCTGCTGATGATCTTGTAGAAAACTTTAATTTGAAAATTTTGAAAGTCATAGATGTCATTGCACCTTATAAGGTTAAAACGATTTATGGAAAGCAAAAGGCACCCTGGAGAAAAGCTGCTTCTGTAACGGCACAGAAAAAAGAATGCAGGAAGGTTGAACGCATCTGGCGTAAAACAAAACTTCATATTCAACATGATATCTATAAAGAGAGCCTCCGTGCCTACAATTTAGAGTTAAAAAGTGCGAGAGAAACATTTTTCTCCAATATCATTAAAATCAACACTCAGTGTTTCCCCTACCATTGTTCAGGCCTGGCGGCCCGCCAGGCCAACGAGCGCCCCCGCCAGGCCAACAACCGGCCAAAAAAATGAATGAAAAAATATTTTTTTATTTTTTATTATTTTTTTTTTATTATTATTATTAGCCATAATATCATAACCATCCAAGCTCACCACCAGTTATCTCAATATGTATTGGTGCTTTATGCTCCTGTACATGAAATTAGTTTACATTAAATCAACTTTGTTTTTATAAAAACACTGTCCAGTGTTTCCCACACATTGACGAGACTATGGCCATGATAAAAAAATGTTTTATCATTGATTATTTCCTTATTACCCAGACGAAGTTTGAAGACATACAACCCCCCCCCCCCCCCCCCGTCAACAATCGCTCTCGCTCTTCCCCCCCCCCCCCCCCCCCGTCAACAATCGCTCTTCACCCCCCCCCCCCCCCCCCCCCCCCGGTCAACAATTGCTTCACCACCCCCCCCGGTCAACAATCGCTCCATACCTCTCCCCCCCCCCCCCCCCCCCGTCCAACAATACCCAATACTCTAGCATCCCGTGAAATATTTATAACAAATCACACTATCAGCTCTTACCACCGGGCCTAAAAAAAATTCTAGGGGAAACACTGACACTAATAATGCAAAAACCCTGTTTGCAACTGTTGACAGACTGACCAACCCCCCAACACAAATTCCACCTGATCTCCATTCCAAGCAGAAATGTAATGAGTTTGCAGCTTTTTATACTGATAAAATTGAAGGGCAAATCATGCAAAATAACAATATTGACCATCATTGCTATGCTGATGACACGCAAATCTATGTATCGCTATCACCAAATGACTATCAGCCCATAGATCTGCTGTGCCAGTGCATTGAGCAAGTGAAAGAATGGATGTGCCGAAATTTCCTTCAACTAAATGAACACAAAACAGAGATAATTGTATTTGGTTCTAAAACGGAAAGGCTTAAAGGAACCCAACACCTTCACTCTCTGTCCCTGAAAACCTCAATCAAAGCCAGAAATCTAGGGGTTATCATGGATTCAGATTTACATTTTGACAGTCACATCAAATCAGTTACAAAATCTGCTTATTATCACCTTAAAAAAGGTAGCAAGACTTTGAGGGCTCATGTCCATCGAAGACTTACAAAAACGTGTACATTCCTTTATCACTAGTAAGCTTGATTACTGCAATGGTCTCCTTACAGGTCTCCAAAAACAAACTCTGAGGAAGCTTCAGCTTGTTCAGAATGCTGCTGCTAGAGTTCTAACAAAAATTTGAACATATTACACCAATTCTGAAATCGTTACATTGGCTTCCTGTAGGTAAGAATTGATTTTAAAATCATGTTGCTAACCTATAAATCCCTACATGGTTCAGGCCCAAAATATTTAACTGATATTCTTCCACTACATAAGCCTTCTAGACCACTAAGATCCTCTGAGAACAATCTGCTAATTATCCCCAGAGTAAACACGAAACATGGGAAAGCAGGATTTAGTTGCTATGCAACAAATAGCTGGAATAAACTCCCTGAGGATTTAAGACTTGCCCCAACTCTGAGCACCTTTAAAACAAGACCGAAGACTTTTATGTTTGCTTTAGCTTTCTTCTAAATCTTAAATACATAGCACTTTCTAAAAAGCTTTTTTAACTTTGCCTTTATTTTCTATTTTAATACTAAAATGCCTTTTTAACTTTCTATTTTACCCATGTCTTTGCATATGTTTTCTTTTACTTATCTATTATTTTATTTTATTGTATGACAATGTTTATATGTGAAGCACTTTGAGTCTGCCTTGTGTATGAAAAGTGCTATATAAATAAAGTTGCCTTGCCTTTTAATAAAACACATCCAATACACGGAATGTCCGCTGGTGACACCACTGAGGCTATAGTAGGCTAACGATGCTCTTAGCATCCTACGAGTACCCCTGGAGTCCTCGTTAGCTACGAGCGTTTTCACGATGTTCGTTACCAACGATTCTTTCGGGAAACGGTTTGAAAACTGTACGATGCTCGTACGACGCGCTTCACGATCCACTTAGGCTAACGATGCTTTGGGGAAACTGGGCCCTGGTCAGAGATGATGTTTCTGTTTGTTAGAGTTTGATAAACAAATTAGTAACCAGTAGGGCTGTAACGATACGCGTATCAAACCGAAAATCGCGATACTCAAAGCCACGAACCTGTCTCGCGGTGTGAGAAGGCAGAAGCGCGATACGCCCTTTCTAACTCTTCGGTCAAATTGTCAGATTGAAATTTGCTAATAATTTGTCTAAATAATAGTCTGCTGACAGCGCCCCCTCCTATCGATGCCGTAAATATGTGACGAGATGCCCTCTCTGTGATCACAGCTCTCCGTGGCTACGGAGGATTGCATTTCTCCACAGCCGTCGAAGTCCTCATATGCGATATGAACGACATTTATCCAGAGTGGGCCAAGCGCGAAAAAAATTGCCTGTGTGATCCTGTCTCTTTTGTTTTGTGTGATTTGACTGGCAGTTTGTCTGCTTATAGGTCGGAATGAAGCGGCCACCGATTATTGACAGGATGGGTACTTTATTCTACCGGACTCGTTCGCTTCTTCACTAGACACACGCGCTACCGCTCGCTCTCCTCGCTCGTCCACTCACTCGCTGACGTCACTCACACACGCATACGCACACTGCCATTCTCGGGCATACACATATGCTACTCGTAACACTATGCCTCGTTATTGCGACGTTCATGTTTTTCCTCATCTATTGAAAGTTAGGCTATTAAACATGTTGCATTCTATACGGCCTGATTATGTCATTATTTAAGCTACATAGCCTAATAAGAAGCGCTAATAAGGATATTTGAATAAACCAACCAAACAGTTAAAGGGGCCCTATTATGCCTACCAGCCAAAAGCATCCTCCAACTGCAATCTTTGGTTATTTCTTTATTAATTTAGCTATACTTTAATAGTATTCTTTCGGTTCAAATCTGTTCAGTGTTCCAAATTATTTGTTATTAAATGTTACATCAAGATAATTGGTATTTAAGTGTTGTTTAAATAAAATGCTTTTTCAATTTAAAAGAATCGTGGGATGTATCGAACCGTGGGTCAAAAATCGTGATACAAACCGAATCGTGAATTTGTGTATCGTTACAGCCCTAGTAACCAGGGTGTAGGGAAGGAGCAGGCGGAGCAGCTCACGTGAGCAGTGTTTACCGGCTGGTTTGTTAGTGTTTGTGTGAGCAGTGGTTACTGGCTGGATTGTCAGTGTTTGTGTGAGCAGTTTTTACTGGCTGGTTTGTTAGTGTTTGTGTGAGCCGTGGTAACCGGCTGCTTTGTTAGTGTGTGTGAGCAGTGTTTACCGGCTGGTTTGTTGTGCAGGGGCTGGAGGGGGGTGCCTGGTCTCTCGTCTCTCGGCAGCGGGTGGAAAAAGGTGTAGATGAGGTCACACTGAAGAGAAGAGTTTAGACAGTCAGACCCTTCAAACCACATCGAGGTCTACAAAGAAATGGACAAATCCCAAATGTTCTGCCTTTATATGTATTTGATAATATTTAGTACATTAATTAATGTAATATTGTTGATCGACACAAATAACAACTCGGTTTTCAAACACTATATTGCCTCTGAAACAGCAACACTCAGTGGTCCAGTCTTTGCTGGTGAGGTCCACATATGCCTCAAGTTGTCTCAAGTCTCAAGTTGTGCTGTAATGTAATTTCTTTGCAGTTAATGCAGTAGTTTATTGAGATAGATAATTTCAGTTCAAGCCACTAGGTGTTGTGTAAAGTAGAAACTAACTATTCTTCGAACCGAGAGTAACGCATGTAACGGTTCTATTTCATGCCTACTGAATGCCAGAGGCAGTGCTTTAGACTTAGACTTTATTGATCCTTTTGGGATGACTCCCTCAAGGAAATTGAATTTCCAGTAGTTAACAGAAACACAACACAATATATATATACAATATAAGATAAAACAATAAACTCTTAGCCAACTATAAAAAGTAAACAATAACAGTGAACAATAAACTCTTAACTAATATAGAAAGTAGAGATAAGAATAGAAGTAAAACAGGATTCAAGTAAAATAAAATAAATAAATGTAGAGAACTGTATAGAGGATAAATATAGATAAATATATGGCTGTTTATGGCATTGTGTTGTCATACAGTGGATAAATAAATAAATAAATGATAAATGCCAAATGACATTCGCAGAAATTAGCAGTTAAATACCAGTAAATTAAATTAGCAGTTAAATTAAGCGATGGATTAGGTTATTGCACAAAAAAAGAAGAGTCTCCAGGTATGTATGTGGGTAGATTAGGTTATTGTTATTGCACAGTGCACCACTCCTTCCCTTCTGTCCTCTTCACTCTATTTCCTCCTCCTCCTCCCCCCGAGTGAGGAGTTGTAGAGTGTGATGGCATGAGGGACAAAGGAGTTCTTTAGTCTGTTGGTCCTAACTTTGGGAAGGAGCAGCCTTCCACTGAACAGGCTCCTCTGGTTGCCTGTTCAGTGGAGTTCAGTATACAAAAAAGTATGTCACGTTATGATTTTAGGCATAGACGGTAACGGTAATATATCACGGTATGTTAATTTTATCTTCTAATTTCGATATAAATGCTTCTGAAGGGGTAAAATCCTGGTTAGGCAGTAAAGCTGCATAAAGAAAATGCTAAAACTTTTCTCGAGTTACTACCATCTCTGAAACACCCTAAAGTTTAATAGTAGGGATTTCTTTCTCCACTTGCTTTCTGACATTGCCGTATAGTTTTGGCATCTCAATTTGGCTGAAGTGTGTGCAGGCAGCTAACGCTTCCTGGGATCGAGTGTTCTGACCATCACTTTAAAGCCATTTCTATCGAACAGTGTTTGTTAATAATGCCGTTTAAAAGAACGGCACTAGGTAACGCCGTTAATTTTTAGTAACGGGGTAATCTAACTAATTCATGTTTCCGTTGTTACAACGCCGTTACCGTTACTGTACGGTAACGGCGTAAGGAGATGAGGAGGAGATGAAAAGGTGCTTCCTTTCGAACATAGGAAAAGACGGCACTGTTTAAAATGAATTCGACTCCACTCTTCCTAACCGACGTCATTGCACGACGGCGGGTATTGCCGACCTCTAGCGTCTCTAATGTGAAACTACAATTTTCAGAATATTGACTAAACAAGCGCTCTTTGATCCATGCATTCTTGTCGTACTGATTTCAATCAGGTTATCGCCAACAGTGAGAATCACTTAGGTCGGACTTGGTCAACGGGAATATTTTAGGCCACTTGAATTCCAATTCACATGTGAAAAAAAAGAGGCTAGACTTATTCTTAGACTTAGTCTTTCTTAAATGTGAAGTTGGCATTTTCTTTTCTTATGGTGTATTTTATGTGCTTACTAACCAGCAACAAATGAATTCAATAATTATGTTTCTGGAATTGGTATCCGTTATTATCAATTATATTTTCTTCTCTTCTATTCTTATGCTTTACCGCATCTCTCATGCGTCTTCGCGTAGAGTCGGGAACTACCGTGCCACCGACGGTAGGCTATAGCGATCAATTTGAGCGAGTGGACGAAATGTAACAACCGATTTATTTTTTCACACAGGCTTACGCTACAATCAAAACCCTCATTGTTTTACATGAATTGGCAAAACAAATGACCACTGTAGCATATTTAAACAAAATTCAAATTGCGCAGAAAGAATTATTTCCATTGGTTATTCTGACCGGAGACATTTAGAATTTTCGGTCCTCCTCATTTTTTTCCGGTCAATGACCGGTAATTACCGGACAACGGAAACTCTGGTCGGTAAACTCCGTCGGTGGCATGTTGCTTTAAATATTGCCACCGTAAAGGATTATGGGATACCACTATCTCCTTTCCTTTCGCAAAGGAAGCTCAGGAGTAACCTATGCTAAAGGAGGGTTAAAGGAAGCATCGAGGCTCCTTTCCTAACACACACACACATACACACACACGCAAACGCACAAGCACACACCAAACAGATTCGATGAAGCAGCAGAAATGGCGAGTCCGGAGCAATCCGATTAAAAGTTGGCATTTTCTGTAGTATTCGGCAGATGTTCCACAGCCTTTGCAACCAAGCAAATTAGAATTCACTTGGAAGTACATCAGGTCCTTGAACGGGCAGTTCAACCATTTAACACATTAAGAAAAAATCGAATTCTTTGACATTCTTTTTTTTTTACAGTAACGCAAATAGTTACTTTCCCTGGTAACTAGTTACTTTTATTATAGAGTAATTTAGTTACTAACTCAGTTACTTTTTGGAACAAGTAGTGAGTATCTATAACTAATTAACTTTTTAAAGTAACGTTCCCAACACTGCTATCGACATTTTGAAAGGGAACCATGTCCTTACACAACACAGTCTCACGTCAAATACCGACAGTTGGCAAGGGCACTTGAACGTCGGTCGCTGACGGGAAAGGTACCCTCCGGCGTCGTCTTCAGAGGGAGATGGGGTGCAATTCACTACAATGTAATGCCATCCCGTCGATGTTTGACATACAGAGCGGGTGCTCCAGCATCCCATTGACTCCTGTATTAACCCGACTACGGCTCTAATAGAGGCTGTGAGCATCTTTCCTATTGGATAGTTTTTAGGATATTTTTTCGGTGAAAATTGTTTTATTCTGGGTGGAAAATACGATATTTTGGTATAGTTATGCCATTAAAAGTGTTTACGTAAACATTTTTAGCGAGAAATGTGGATTTTATTTTATTAATCTTTGCTCTGTGAATGTGAAGGATGTTTGGTTTGATAGTTATGACGAAGAATATTTCAGGTCTCGACAAAAATATAATAACATGGTTGCTATGATGGATGATTAACTTTTTGTTATCTCATAAGCGGAGTGGTGCCGGCTCCTTTTGACCTTTTGACCACAGACTTCAAAAACTTTTCCACAGGCCAACTGTGCCTCCAACCTTAAGCCACAAATGTACACCTCCATCCCACAAAAAATGGGCACTACAAACTAACCTCTGTCTTATGTACATTTACTCTACTGTTGGAGTTGACGCCCCTTTTCCCGCCTTTTCGAGCTAGCTAGAGTTGCCAAAATGTATACGCACATTTCCCGGGGACCCGAGAACGACATAACCGAGATTTGGAGTTCTAGCCCTTAAGGTACGACACTGAATGCGATACGCGCGTAGGATCACGTGCGTAATAAGAACGTATGCATGTCACATGTTAAAAGCTGTTATTGTATTTAATTAATTAAATATTAAAATATATATTATATATAAATATACAATTATTTAGTTATAATATATTAATATAATATATAATCCTATTCTCGCACACCCATCTTAAATTGAATAGACCATTCTCGTTGCTTCGAGGAGGTCTGATGGTCTCCGTATATAATAAATATATAAGTTAATATAGATATTTATTACACAGCTCTGTTGAACGCTGCGTTCACTTGCATGGGCCTTCCCGACCTCCGGCGGTGAATTATTTTTTCCTTCAGGGTGAAGCAAGACACCTCTGCTTCGCGCCGGGGCTTACTACTTTCCTGATAATGACCTGCTTAAAGGTTTTTTTAAAGTTGTTAAATAAAATAACATCATTACACGGTAACATAAACTAACATAATCAGCAAAGACAAAGGTTTCATAGCCATGATTTAAACGGCATGCGAGCTGCTGGTTTCAGTGTCCATAGCAACCATCATAGCAACCATGTTATTATATTTCTGTCGAGACGTGAAATATTCTTCTTCATAACTATCAAACCAAACATCACACTGAGCGAAGATTATGAAAGTAAAATGCACATTTCCCTCTAAAAATTTTAACATAAACACTTTAATGCCGTAACTATACTAAAATATCTTATTTTCCACCCAGAATAAATAGTATGTCCGCCATTTTACCAGAAAAAGATCCTAAAAACTATCCAATAGGAAAGATGCTCACTGCGTCTATTAGTGCTGTAGTCGGGTTAATACAGGAGTGAATGGGCTGCTGGAGCACCCGCTCTGAATGTCAAACATCGCCGGGGATGGCATTACATTGTAGTGAATTGAACCCCATCTCCATCTGCAGACGACGCCGAAGGGTACCTTTCCCGTCAGCGACCGACGCCGAAGGGTAAATTTCCCGTCAGCGACCGACGCTAAAGTGCCTTTGCCAACAGTCGGTATTTGATGTTCTTTGAGTGAGACTGTGTTGCCTTACACAGGTAAACAGTGACAGCGTTTGTTATCTTGTCCCACCGCTGTTTTTTTATGGAAGTAAATCTGTGCCATCTGATTTTGAAAATAAAAAATCATTGAATTCTAAGCACTGAATATTTATGCATTGTAATAATATGTCTGGATTTTTTGCCTCTGAATTTAACTCGGAAAAAATTGTCCAAAAAAACGTTTTCAGCTATATTTTTCAATGTTAAAACATTCAAAATCAAATATTCAAAGTTAAATAATTAAAATTAAATATTTTCCATATCCCCAAATTCAACCTGCCAAATTCAGCTGCAAAATTCAATGCATGAAAATTCAACGTTAACATCCGGGGACCCATGGAAGAGCAATCGATCCTAGGTGCTAGATCGCGGTCAAGCAAGGAGAGCGAGAATAAGAGCGTCACTCGCTAGTTCTTTCTTTCTTGATACAAACGTTCATTCTAAACAGCATTTTACACAGTATAATAGGAAATGTGCAAAGGTAAATCAATGTCATTAAACACTGACTGAAGTTATTATTGGGTGAGAAGCAACGGCGGTGGACCTCACTAAACGCCCTATACATTGTATCAGTCTGTAAAATACTAATCAAATATATATTTGTTTATTTATTAAGCACATTTAATATCAAGGTGAGGTGTTGGGGGGTTATCTTTTAATTTATGTTTTTGTTGTGTAACCGTTTTAGATTTTTTTTTACTGCAGTATGAAATAACAATCAACTAATGCCTGTATGTGAAGTGTGTGTGTGACTGCAGTGCTTGGGCTGGATTTACATGCAGCGTAAGGGTAATTGTAGTGGGTAAGGGAGCCCAATTTATTAGGGCACCAATTTTGGGTGATCAGAGGTCCCTTTACCTACGTTTGGTCTGATGCTGGGGCGATCTGTAGCCCGCTGGCCACTGTGGAACGAGAGCGCAGAGCCGACAGTATTGGGCAACTGAAGCGGCAGCAGCTTGTAGTTCCAGTGGAAGCACGGCGTGCATAGTTAAAAAGCGCCCGACAGCAACCTACTTTTAATCATCCTCAAATCTGTATCATGTCACTCGGTGTGGCGCACTCTGTGGGTCTGCGCACTCGTTGCGCTCTTGTTATGCCACCACACAGGCATATCAACCGTTTTGCTCCAGCCACGGAACGTTCGCCCGGTGTCACAAAACGAATACCTAGAATCCGAGTGATCGATGACGATAAAAACGTCAAGTTTTAAGCTTGTATATGTTTCCGCACGTGAATGACCTCATGCCTCTACGCTTCAAACTCGTGCATGTCGCAGAAAATGTGCAAAAGTGCCCCCTGGGGTCACACTTTTCGGTGGGTCGCAGAATTCTGTGTAACACCCGGTCGCTCTTTTTGCTTGACGATCAAGCATCTAGGATAGATTGCTCTTCCTTGGATCTCCGGAGGTTTACACTGAATTTTCATACATTGAATTTTGTAGCTGAATTTGGCATGTTGAATTTGGGGATATTTTAACGTTGAATAATTGATTTTGAATTGTAACGTTGAAAAATAAAGCTCAAAATGATTTATTGACAATAATAAGAGTTAAATTCAGAGGCAAAAAATCCATATCCGTTAAATCAATGCATAAATGTTCAGTGCTTAGAATTCAATGGCTTTTTTTTTTCAAAATCCGATGCCACAGATTTACTTCCATAAAAAAACAGCGGTGGAACAAGATAACAAACGCCGTCACTGTTTACCTGTGTAAGGCAACACAGTCTCACTCCGAGAACGTCAAATACCGACTGTTGGCAAAGGCACTTAAAGGTTGGGTATGGAATTTTTTTTTAATTTTTGCAAAATTACTTGAAATCCTTATCATAACCCGCTTACAGCCACTGAGTTAGAAGTACTGACATGAAAATTAAACAAGTCAATCATCTGTGGAACGAGCAGGGCTCAAAAAACTCCAGCCAATCATTTGGATTGCCACCTCGTTGCATTGGACAGTAAGTACGTCAATCAACGGTCGTACTGCACTCCCCCTCCCCCGCGCCCCGCGTGCGACCCCTTCGTGCAGTACTCGTGACCCAGAGCTCGTGACCCAGAGCAAGCTCCTGTTTGTTGTTATCCTGCGGTAGCTACTGGAACTAGTTAATCCACATTTGGACCTAGCAGTAGAAGACAATTTCCATGGCAGACAAGACGCCACCATCCCCACCACCACCACCACCACCATCAAAGAGAAGGAAAACTCTTTTTCAGAGAGTAATTGATAATAAAAACGCTGAAAGAGAAAAACTGAAATCAAGAATAATCCTAGGCGCTGCTTTCGAACGTTGGCGGCCACTGAAGGACGAGAAGGGTCAAAAAACCGATGCTTGTGTGGCGGTTGACCTAGTTTCAAAGTTAATACCGTTTATACTCGGTAATACCGGTGTTGAGACGAGTGTATTACTCGTTGTGAAAATGTCCACACCGCAGCAACCCTAGTGAAAACCAGGACTTCCAATACAATTATATGAAACAAACATAAATTTTCTAAAAATAGTAATGATTTATGTGACCGTTTAATGTTTATAACATCTGGTGCAACCATATCCACGAGAACGTATTCTCAGCAGGGAGTGCTGGAAAAAAAAGACTCAGCCTGCACTAGACTCGCAACTCGTTACATTGATAAAAAAGATATATAGCAGCGCAGCTCAATTACACCAGTGCATGCGCGCACAGTTGAAAATCGATCGTTGTGTTCACTTCCTTCACACCATGGTTCACATCCAGCTGCTCACAGAACAAGTTTAGCGCACCACCGCTACCCTCACACTTTTTCATATAACCTTTTTTCAGCACTAGGTCATATGAGCATTAAATAAATGCTGCGTCTCAAAATGCCTTGGACAGCAGCGAGGATGACTCGCTTTGCCACGGGCCGAAACAGTTCGGAGCGACCACAGCCAGAGCGAACACAGCGGGGCAGAGGAGTGTCAGGAATAGTCTTTGGTGTACACATCAGTACGGCCTATTTTCACTACTGTTTAGTGGCAATGCAGTGTTTTATTCTATGCCATTTTATTTTCGTATATTATTTCAATGAATACAATTTATTTATTCATAAAAACAAGATCTGGTCTTCAAATCTTTTTTCCAAATATAGGTCGTCTTACAATGGGGTTTGTGTTTATATTCGGACCAATACGGTACAGCGGGCGCTCACATGTCGTTAAGCATTTCCTGGTGCATAATGTGACGCTTCAGAACCTAAAATCCCGTTTCTCCCCGTTGACACGACAACACATAACCGGCGTTTTCAGAAATCTCCACTTTGGCCGGAGTTTTTAGAAATGATCGTTTTCTGTCATAAGGCAGGGCCTCGGACAGGGGGTGTTGCAGCACCCCCAAAACCCCTACTTCCCGTGGTACTGGGTGCAACTTACAGCTGAATGTAGTGCCATGTTGTTAAACGAAAACCTACGCTAGCCTGGCTCGCTCTCGCGCATCTCTGTTCGCGCTCGTGCATGATTGCGCGTCCAGGTACTTGGAATGGGTGGAGTCAGAGTCAGCGTTGAAGGAGAGGGGGTAGGACCATTTGAGTTGTGTATTTTCAAAATCTGCTGGCGTTTCACAAATCGCATACCCAACCTTTAAGCGTCGGTCACTGAAGGACTGGCTTTGGAATATGAGTGCAGAAGCGATGTCTGAGATGCAGAGAAAGCTTCACGCTACCAGCGTCTGTCTCGTACAGTGTGGAATGAGAGCTCGTGAGGGGACTATTGCGCAAGCATGTGCGTGCCTGCGTGCTTGTGCAACAGCATACTGCCTGAGAGGGCACTATCGCTGTAATATCTGTCCCTTGGAAAAGTAACATTGCGCTGAAGGAACTTTGTTCCTGACCATATTTTCAGTAGTTGTACGTAACTTTACTTTTTACGTTAAAAAAGTAGTTACGTTACTCTATTAACGGGTTACCTACTTTGTAACGCGTTACACACAACACTGTCTACCGGTCACACCGGTCTCACGGTAAGGTCAAAATTCATACCATGGCGCAAATTCACACCGGTGTACTTTCCTATACAGTTTATACCGTACACCCTAATATAGGTCTACCTCTGCCCTACCATACGTGTGCCAGATCGTGCCTACAACCTTGGGGTGGAGTCTCCACTCTCTTGAAGGAGAGCTCTGGCGGGAGAGAAGGTCTGCCACATTGTTCTGCAGCCCCTGGAGGTATGGCCCTGAGGCTTGCCAGGTGAGGAAAGTGCCCTAAGCGGCTAGCCTTAGAGATGGCACTGGAGCCCTGCGTCCACTCTGAATCAGAATCGGTGTCTGGGAGGCAGGCCCTGCCACCTCCTCAAAAGGACACGCGAGAGAGGGATACATCCAGTGCTAAAGCACTGCGTCCGTTAGTCAGTATGTTTCGGCAGCTTGTCCTACCTTCTATCAAGACACCATGCGAGCCCAGGCGAGGAGTTATTTCAGACACACGTTGTCCTTCTAATTATAAAAAAATATATTATATTATTTCGGTCAAAAAACAATATCACTCCCGACTGTGGCTGGCGTTTACCTGATGCGGTCCCCTCTCGGGCCTCATATCCTGTCTACTTATTTTGAGTTCCAGGAGGCATCTCAAACAAACATAAAAGTGCCAGCAGGGGGAGGTGATTTTCAATAAAATAAAACTATGAATAAATTGGCACACAACACAGAGGGAATTAAATTAACCCAGATTGACATGGTTAAATCCCGCCCCTTGGTGTTCATGGACTGACCTGGGCGACCTCAGGAGCGGCGTGGACCAGATGCCACACGTAACCATTCAGCTCATCTTTCCTCCGGTCAGCCATGGACTCTCCTCGCGAGCGGCCAATCACAAACCGGCTGGGGAAGCTAGGGAGGGAGAAGTGGGACACAAACAGAAGGATTGAGCTACCAAGTGTTTTATATTGACCTAAGAGCCTGTAGAGCTTGAGAACATATTGGACGTACCTGGGCAGCTTGGACGAAGGGAAGATGAGCCGCAGTTTGCAGTGCAGTTCGTGGAACTCTTCAAAGCTCCTCTGGACCAATGCTGCCCCTTGCTGGAGCCCCTCTCGCTCCACCTTCACCACGAAGGCCTGCGGAAGAAAGCACATCTGGTGTGAGAAACACTGAATATCTGGCTCTGTTCCCCATCTGCGTACAAGCACCATGCCAAAACAACCAATAGGAACACTGTGAAGATGTGATTGGCATCTTCACTGTGTTTAACATGTTTTAAAAGAGTCACATGTTCCTGTCTCGCTGTTAGCCCTGTAATAGTCTGCAGCTGTGGCTCATAGGCTAATTGAGCCAAACCCATTCTGGTGCTAGACTGGAGGGAGGCTTGAGTTGTGCAAGTGAATTAACTGTTGGAATTGTTTGTTTTTAAGTAAACATATGCTTTTTACCAACAACGTGTGCATCAAGGAAACTCTTTTTCACAAACATGTTTGCACGTCTGCATTTCTCAATGAATATCAGGGTTTCCATTGGCTTGCTGGCATATTTAGTTGGGCCTTAAAAAACTCAAAAAACAAATCAGAGTGATGCTTGGGAACTGGCCCAATCCGATGGGAAGAAAGACAAAAGATAATGTAATCTCTGAAAAGCCAGCTGTACAGATCTCTGTTCAACTTGTGAACAGAAATAGCTGAATAACAAAGTTATTCTGAATAACAAGGTTATTCAGCTAGTACTGTTGACAGCTTCATAAATTACATTATGCTGTGTAATGAAATTATGTGTGTTTATGCTTCAAAACATCTAAATGGCCATAGTTACAACAAAAAACAACAACATAAACTCCAGCTGACCCTGTCATCTGTCCACTTGGTGTCAAACGGCTTCAGATCATAAAGGCCTTGTTTTAGGAAGAATAAAACATCCCATCCTTCTGGGTGATGTTTCTATAAATGGTTTTATTCTGATCTTATCACAGACAACGGTCACTTCTGAGAACCGTGTAACTGCAGCTACGAGCCCAGCCACTGGGGGCCGCTGGTGAGCCAAAGGGCGGGGGCGGGGACTCACGTAGCCCTTGCTGGGGCTGTAGGTGCGGATGTGGCGGCACACGTAGAGGTTGCGGATGAGCCCGTCACTCTTCAGGGTGTGGACCCGCGGGGCGAAGGTCAGCACGGGCCGCTCCTCCGAGGAGGCGAACTTCATCTGGGCCAGGTTGTGGATGAAGAAATTGAGCTTGGTGGCTACGCTGCCCAGACTGGACTCGATCAGCCTGGGGGGGGGGAACAGACCATCAACACGGAGCGAGGGGTCTTCATGCTAGGTCATCTGAATCAGCCATATGGTCAAAGCCTTGTTCTACTGCGTTGTGTTCTGAGCTCTGACAGCGGTCAGTAACAAGCTGGACAAACACACCTGCTGCTAATGCATGGGCTTCTAACCTCCTCAACAATGTGTGACACTGGAAACTGATGGTGTGTGTGTGTGTGTGTGTGTGCGTGTGCGTGTGCGTGTGCGTGTACCTGGTGAAGTACATGGTGGCGTCGGCCTCTGACTCGTGGGGTCTCAGGGCGTCGTAGACATACTTCAGATCCTCCAGGTCAGACAGCTCTGGGATACCGCAGGACAGCATCTGACAAACACACACACACACACGTCCAATGGATGATAAAGCGTGTGTGTTTTTTACGTGTGTGTACCATAGTGATAAGAGAATAGACAACATGGTAGGTGTGTGTGGACCATAGTGCACCATGAGAGAATAGACAACATGGTGGGTGTTTTTGCGTGCGTGCGTGCGTGCGTGCGTGCGTGCGTGCGTGCGTGCGTGCGTGCGTGCGTGCGTGCGTGCGTGCGTGCGTGCGTGCGTGCGTGCGTGCGTGCGTGCGTGCGTGCGTGCGTGCGTGCGTGCGTGCGTGCGTGCGTGCGTGCGTGCGTGCGTGCGTGCGTGCGTGCGTGCGTGCGTGCGTGCATGCGTGTTATAATGCACCATGAGAGAATAGCCTAAGTGGTGGGAGTGTGTGTGTGGACCATAGTGCAACATAAAAGCTTAATATAGTGTGGTGATTGTGTGTGTGCGCGCCCAGGCCCGTTCTTACCAGGCCCAGCAGGTTTAGGAAGAGGTGTGCGTGCTTGCGGATCAGGTTGTACGCCTCGCAGCAAAGGTCCACAAAGTCGTGGAAGCGGCTGGAGGGCTTGTCCCCGCCGTTGATGACGTAGGCCATGTCCGAGGTGAACACGAAGGGGGCGCGGTCCCTGCAACACAATGTCATGTCATCACTAAAGGCTCGCCACTACAACAGCCTCCTGTGACCTGAACAATGTTCAGATTGGCTTTCTCTGAAGATTAGTCTGGCCTCCGTCCCGGTCAAAGCCTTCTCGAAGAGTGGAAGGTCCAATGAGAAAGCTGTTGTCTGTAAACCGTGTTACTGTTTGCCTTTGTTTTTTGTGTTACAAAAGACATTCTCCACAGAGAGCTTAAGACGGGGACCGGGTTAAACCGGGCTCAACATTGGATTAGCGTCTCCTAGATGGACAGAAGTTTGATTTTATATATGTATATATAAAAAAAAAAAAAATAAATGTAGTGCTTTTTTTTTTAACTGAATTACTGAATTTGTCTATTCAAGAGAAATATTTGGATCAATATCTTTTTAAGATCAAAATCAGTTTTTTTATAAAATTAAAACATCGAAGCATCTAGCTGCTAATGTCTGCTACTGCTGCGGAGTGGAGCAAGGTCTCAGGAGAACGAGTGGTGTGGTTCTGCTGAGACCTTGCTCCACTCCCCAGCAGAGAGCAAACAAAACCCTCCAAACACAGTAACTGTTAAGGCCTGCTCCTATGGATAGGGAGGCAGCAGGGAACCAGATGGAGTTGGTCAAATTAAAGTATTTATTACCAGAAAGTTGTGAACGTATATTGACATTTAATAGTCTGGGCCCGGAATATAAGAAGCACCCACTTTTTCAGATGCATTTCCAGGAAAAAAAATAATCGTATATTCGGGTCGCCAGTACTTTTTATAGTCTCACTGAAGCAGATGTAACAGCAGCACAATCACGTAACATAGGACACAAACAGGCAAGCTACATTATCATAAACCATGAAATGGGCTAAGATCAGTGGCGGCTGGTGGTTTTTAAAGTGAGGGAGGAAGGACTGCGCGCTTGGTTGCCATTGGCCTGCTTGCACTGTTGGTGTATGGTGGCATGAGAATGTGAGACTCAAGTTGTTTCAGGGTGTTTTGGTGAACTACAAAATAGCAGGGAGGGAGTTATGTGAATAAAATGTATACAAAGCCACCAGTGGCAACACCGTAATTTGAGAAGGAAAGGATGCAAAGCATATTAGTCAAATCAGGCCTACTATTGATTTGTAAAAGTAAATAAAAAAATCTGGGCCTATCATTGGGCCTATTTTTGCCCTCACTGACTGAGGTTATATAGCTATGTTTATTTTCAGTTACAATTGCAGAGCTGCCAACTTTTCAAAAAACCTTGGAGTGAGATTTGGTCGGGGGTAACCAAAATTACCCTTGACAACGCAGCCACACAAGTTGGTGGCTCAGATTTGAGAGAATTGTATTTAATTGGATGTTGAACCCATGTTGTACCCTGCATTTGGTGGTTTGTGGGTAGGCCCCAAGCCATTGATAGGGGCAGCTCACTGGAGATGGGCAATATTGGTTACATTATGTGACCTGACATAGCTGAAGGTCCATCCCCAGGAAATGTTGGATCAAGTAGATGTGATTTCCTTCATTATAGTGGATTTTTGGGTGGTCTGCTAAAGATGTGCAATACCTGAACTTATTCTGATTCATGTTTGGCATCAGGACTTGTAGGGCCTAGTCTGGAGTTGGACATTAAACCAGAAAACTATTGTTGTGCCTAAATGTGTCACAATATGTGTCTATGTGTCACAATATAGCCTTATTCATAGACCAGTGTAAGATTTGACCTAGGTAGGTTGATTGATATTTTGACCACAACAATGGTATTAAACAAATTCTGAACTGAAACCTAACCTATGTGGTGAATAATTGTATTCTTAAGAGCACTTAATGATTTATGTTCAGCCAAAAACGACAAGATTAGTTAGGGAGATAAATTATTCTTCATTCAAAGCCTCCCACCATATGGTCCATTAGAAACATAAAAGTGCTTGAAGTGCTTAAACAGTACAACTTTTTCAAGTTGTACTGTCATCCGTATCAGATGCAGATCAGAAGCTAGTCCTCGTCTATGATCTGTGGGCACGGTTATACTGGCCTGTGGCCTTCTTGGAGGCCTTGAGGACATCTGAGGGGGGCTCCCATTTGAAACAGGGCTCCAGGTCGGCCATCTCTATGGTCATTATTGAGGACAGGGTGCCATCCAGTGCTAGGCTGTTTCTGGTCTTGGTTTTGTTCAGTCCCACAACTGAAAACACCCTCTCAGCGTCTGCGTTAATGCTAACTTCGGATGCAGGTTCAGTGGCGCTCAACAGCGCCATCTACCGTCGGGTAGTTTGGAAAGGAATGAACGCGTCTCAAAAAAAAAATATATAGTAATAATTTTTTTTGCCGTGAGAAATTGGATGTGTGGCGTGTGTGAGTGTGTAAACAGGCAAAAGAGTGTGTCACACGGTGAAACCGTGAGAGTTGGCAGCTCTGCAATTGTTTTAAGAAAAGACTCAAGAACCAAAGTGATGCCATTTAAAATGCATCATGCTCTGAATCATTCACTAACACCCTTTCCACAATATCAAACAGAGCGGTCAGAGTAACAAACTAGTAAAAGAACAACAAGAACATTATTTCAAAACTATTTACATGGGCTGTAAGCCTAACTATTCAGATTGAGGGACTTCATTTATAGATCAGGTCAATCCTCCTTGCTGTTTGCATTGCGAAGACAACATCAGTGAAACCATGAACAGCCCACGTTGGAGATTTGCTATTATTCATAAGCAAACAAGGCCAGCAATAAAGTCGATTGCTTGTAATGCTACCAGTAAGCCATGCGTACCTAGCGAACCATGTAGCACTCACAACACTGACGTTGCCATTACTTCTGGTGACCTTGATTTTGGGAAGTGGTCTACCTCTTTCTTTGGTCGCTAACTTAGCACTGTAACTGAATGAATGGAATGATTTTTGTAATAAGACGTTAACAATGTCCTCCGTTTCCAATGTTTCCATTGTTCATTTAGGATCTCGCTATCGCAGATTTCACTTGCTCTGCGTCTCGACTGAGCACCGCGGCAATGCAGACCGGGTTTGTTATCGATAGCGTTGCCAGATTGGGCAGATTTCCCGCCCAAAGATAATTGTCCCAGCCTAACATGGTTAAAAGTAGCCCAATTGGGTGGGAAATCGGACCAATCTGGCAACACTGCTCAACGTCCAGGGATCCTGCTTATTGGTTCATAGCGCAGACGGATAGATTTTTGCGCGAATCAGACCCCTTAAGGTCCCACCCACTCAGAGGAGGATTTTCCTCCTCTCTCCCATTGAAACCCATGTTATCCACCGGCCGCCAGTACTTTCGGGGAAATTAATGGGAGTCAACGGAGGCGGAGGGAGGACGTTCCTCCCTGAAGTAATTGTCAATAGGCGATAGGGGGTGCTAATGTCCCTTTACCCAGGGAAACGAACATTATATATTCAAAGGCAATAAAGTAGTCATATTTAAGGGCATTAATTCATTACAATAGTCTGGGCAATCTACATTTTTTATTCTCAACAATGTTAGGGAGGATATTCCTCCCTCTCCTCAATGGAGAAGCCTCCACTGGCTAAGATCCTAAAATATCAAAACATTTCGCCTACAACGCTTTGATTGAGGCATTAAACATGCTGATTTGGATTAATAGTCCAAACCCTTGAGAATCCTCCTGAAACGCCATGGTGCCTGACGACATGTAGAGAGGCTCACTGAGTTGGAACTAAAGATAGAAATAAAGAGTAAGCAGTACCTCTTCAGAACTGAATATTCCTTATTTACCGAGGAGAACCTCCTAGGTTTCGTACCCAACGGGCGAGTGTTTACAACCACGTGACTCTAGGAGGCTCTCCTGGGTTTGTCCCTTATTCTACCTTTAAATGCTCTTCTGAAAAGGTTATCCTAGAGTCCAGTGTTTCCTCCTCTACCTCCTCCCCATCGTCTCAACACAGCCGCTAGCTCACCGCTTGATGTTCCCGAACATCTGCGCGTGACCCAGGAACTTCCCGAAGTCGATGTGGAACATGTGGCCGCTGGTCTTCAGCATGATGTTGTCGTTGTGGCGGTCGCATATCCCCAGGATGTAGGTCGCCACGCAGCAGCCCGCACACGAGTAGATGAAGTTCTCCACCGCCTGGAGGAGATCGCAGATTAAAGACTCACCGTGTGACGGCTTCACAGCCTGGATGTTACTGCACATTTACATTTTGGTGCTCAGCTATGAGGAGCGGGGGATCAAACTAGCAAGCTTCCTGTTACCAGTCAACCGCTCTGCATCCGGAGTTACTGTCGCCCGTCTCCCCCTTCGTCCCAGAGCCACAGCCCCTTACCTTCTCATACTGGTCGTCGGTGGGGTTGTGGTTCTGCAGCCAGTCAGCCAGCGGGCGGTCCTTGAAGGAGCCCGTGACCCCGTGCTCTACCTGGATCTTCCTCAGGGTCTCTGCCTGGGGGATCATCTCCACCATGCCTGGAGAACACAGGGCGGGCTTCAGCACCCTGGGGCTACGTCACCTGGTATGATACATACTGGTATGGGTCTTGTATGTATATAACAAGATACAATAATATAAATACATAGGATAAAAAAGTTTACGAAAAGCACTACATTACATATTTTATAAAAAATATACCCCTATCCTACTAGCACTACAAAATTATATAAATGTGTGCAGGTCTGTTGCGTGAGCAGCAGAACCTTTGTCAGACGGGAGAAAGCTTGAAAAACATTATTTAAGCAATAGATCACGCCAGGCTGTGGTATGTGCTCATTATACCACTGTTAAGGGGCGTTGTCCGGCCCCGACGCGCAGCGGAGGGCCGGCGACCCCCTTCATAGTGGTATAATGAGCACATGCCACTGACTGAAGTGATCTATCGCTTTTAAACAACGGTTACTGTTATGGCGAAACGAAAGTCATAGACACACTACATTTAAAAAGAAACAAAGAAAGTCAAAGTAGCCGTTTTGTTAAAGAATACAAAAAAGTAGTCCCTCCTGGCTGCCGCTATGCATCGACGGTCGCTATGCAACACACTTTAGCGTCCCACCGAGAGAAGGCTCCGATAGAGCGGTTCGCCGGCAATTTATCCTATGGAGCAGTTTACTCGCCGTTAGGGGTGCAACGGATCATCATTGATCCGTGATCCGTTCGGATCATCTATTTCGGTTCGGCACACGCATGATCCGCGGATTGATTTATGAAAAAAAAAAAAATTGCGCATGTTCAGTCCACACACAGCCGTAACCATTCCTGCTAGTTCCAGGGACAGAGCTACTTAACACGCTCTGGGTAAAAGTCTGCAACAGTTCCCTTTTCAATAAGCAAACAGTCCTATGGCTCGTTGTGATTTATTGTCCTCAGCGTACAACATGAAGAACAGTGGGCATGGAAAATAAAAGTAGGCTAGACTTCGGTGACTACTGTAACGATAACTGCTGCCTCCAGTGCTACGTCTGTTTCCATATACTCGCGCTGCCACACAAACCGGTCGCCTAGGTTACCACACAGACGTAACACGTAGCTGACATATCGATTGCTAACAAAGAAAAGCACATCGAGCATGGCCACGCATTTACAGCGACATCACCCGGTGTTTCACTGACAGGAGTGAAACCGAAAGCGGCTCAACAACCGCTCATCACCGCGGCATTTAAGCAGCCCCTTCTTCCACAATCAGACCGGGCTAAAGCAATCACAAACGCTATTTTTTTATTTTTTTTGCTGATCCGAAAAATTATCCGATCCGTGACTCTGATCCGAGGAACGATCCGAACCGTGAGTTTTTTGATCCGTTGCACCCCTACTCGCCGTGTGCCTAAGTTTTCGTTAGTCTCTCCATCGCCTTGCTCACTCCCGGAGTAACAACATTTACACCCTCTCCATCATCCAACACATGTTTTACTTTATAACTGTTTCTACTTCCAGGCGCGGAGTGATATGCAAACTTTCACAAAATGATCGGCGTCATAGCAGTTATGTATATGCTCATTATACAACAGTTGGGAACCAATCAGATCGCTGGATTTAGGTCCCCCGTTGTATAATGGTTATTAGATCTGTTGGGAGACTGTTCCATTGTTTTATCCCTACAAAGGAGAAGGACGACTTTCCAAATGTGGTTTTGCATTGTGGAATTCTACATTCTCCCCTAATTGTTGTTGACCTGGTTGCTCGTGCTGAGAATTCTGAGCCCAATGTCACAAAGTTACTTAAGGGAGGAGGTGCAGCATTGTGTATGATTAAAAAATTAAGCATACACAGTGCGATTTTCAAAATTAAGGAGATTGTGTTTATCCAGGATCCTAATGGTGTTCACTAGGGATGGGCAAAATGATTATTTTCCAGGAACTCGTTCTTTCAGTTCAGTTCACAGTTCAGTTCACTACAACGATTCGTTTGTTTGATTCGTTCGTTTTGATTTGTTCGTTACATCAGATTACGTCATTTGGTGTCTTTTTTCAGATGCGAGTGCTGTTCCAAATCGAGTACTCTGTGGTGCACTTACCGGAAATGACGATCACGACTGCCGCCGTGGCTCCACCCCCGCAATAAACATCCCGCTTTGAACGGTGAACTCTTTACGCCTAGCAGCTATAAAAAGCTATAAAAACTACAAAATGACTCTATTAATGCAGGCTATGTGGAAAATGCGCCGACTTTGGCTCAGCCTCTTCCGCTACGTAGCTAAGATGGCTGCCGTTGAGTACGGGGAGTGTCCTTCGATCCACACTTCACGATTAGCCCGTTTTGAGTACGGCATCCGGGTCCTTGAAGTATACCTCTTTTCGCCGGATCTGAATTGGAACGTACTGCGTACTCAAATTTTGGCTAGTAAGTACGGACAGTACGGGTATTGGAACACGGGAGAAAGCGCGCATATTTGACGGTTCCGCCTTGTCATTTGTTTACCCAGGTGCCATTGCAACACCATTGCTACCTTTCATTGGCTGAATCTTTGAGAACATTGTAGACTCAATCAATATAAGTCGCGGGGAGACAAAGCTCTGTTCGTTTGTATATTTTATTTACGTGACCATATTTTTGGTTAAAAAGAATCAAAGAACCAGTTCTTCTTGTTTTGGGGAACCAGTTCTTGTCATTCACGTTCGGGATTCGTTCGTTGTGAACGAATCGGTCGCGACCGACTCATCCCTAGTGTTCACTGAACCTAATGGTTTTGTATTGACGGCTCAGCGATGGTCACCTCTCCCCCGGCCGGTGGCGAAGCATCTGAAGATCACCATCCTCATGTCCAGCCCCTCCTGGATCCAGATCCGGTTCATGATGCGGATGATCTGCAGGGTCAGCATGTCCTGCCGCAAGTCGTCCCCCGACTGGGCAACGCACACACACATACACACACACACACACACGACTGTGTTCAGTATATTTATGCATGGAAAGCTTTGCCATAAATCCATCGCCACAATCAAAATGAAAGGTAACTTCTGGTCAATGGTGTGTTCACTAAATTGTACTCATTCTAAATGGTGTTGACCAGCGCACAGACCTTAAATATGACATTGATGTTGTCTCCGTGGGGGTCTACGTTCTGGAAGGACAGCTTCAGGGGAACAGCGTTGGAGTTGAAGAAGGAGCAGGACTGGGAACAGAAGAGAGACTGAATGGAGGGAGGAACATGCAGACAGGAGGAAGGAGCAGGAAGATCATCTAGCGGGCCGCCCCTGGTGACAGGGGGAAGAAACCCCGGTGACCTACAATCATTACATTTGTCAAAAGAAGGATAAATGATATATCTCCATCGGTACAGTAAGGATGTTCATAGAAACAAGTGTTTCATACACTCAACTCACTACTAAGCTGTTGTGTGCAGCCAATAAGAAACTACCGCTCCCGATAGCGTTTTTACTAGGTTCCGTTTATTTTACGAAAGAAATCCCATTTCTAAACTTTTTAAATGACAAACATTTCTATAGAGCCACTTTTCAACTGATAGGGGATTTTGGGGGACTTATGCGTTGGAAGTTTGCAGCAAATTGGTTGATCCTCCCTACATTAAATCTAGGGTATGCCTGATAGGTATTAAAACTATTAGTATTATGAAGTATTTCCTCGAAGACATTCCATGTCATCATTTTAACATTCTCGACAGCAAACATCCCAACAATCAAATGCATGGTTGGATGCATCTAACAGCTTCCTCCGACTGGTTCCTCCAAAGTGCCTAACCTCGCTTCAAAGAGCTAGGAACCCCGGTCTGGACCCTCTTAGTGCCCGGTCTCAGTGCGGTCTGGACTCCCTCCGTATCTGGACTCGGTTGGGTCTGGACTCCCTCAGTACCTGGACCCTGCGCGGTCTGGACTCCCTTAGTACCAGGGCCCTGCGTGGTCTGGACTCCCTCAGTACCTGGACCCTGCGTGGTCTGGACTCCCTCAGTACCTGGACCCTGCGTGGTCTGGACTCTCTCAGTACCTGGACCCTGCGTGGTCTGGACTCTCTCAGTACCTGGACCCTGCGTGGTCTGGACTCTCTCAGTACCTGGACCCTGTGTGGTCTGGACTCCCTCAGTACCTGGACCCTGCGTGGTCTGGACTCTCTCAGTACCTGGACCCTGTGTGGTCTGGACTCCCTCAGTACCTGGACGTTGATGGCTTTCACCAGCAGGGCAGGGTTGAGGGGCATCCGACAGCTGCTGTTGACAGAGAAGAACTGCTTCATCTCGTCCAGACCCTCCCTAAGGACCGTCTACACACACACACACACACACACACACACACACACACACACACACACACACACACACACACACACACACACACACACACACACACACACACACACACACACACACACACACACACACACGATGAGGATCGAGAGTTTCCAGGAAAAGTATAAATCGATCCAATAAAATCAAAGGTTTCGTGCTAAATGCTTTTGGATCAAAAAATAAATAAAGTTTGTAACAAGTGAAACAACACAGCAGGAAGTAGTTAATACAGATAAAAAGTTAGGCCGCTGAGTACCTTTGAGAAAACAATGCAAAAAAGTGCTTCATAGTGGAAACGCTGAAATACCGAACCACCAAGAAATACGTCTCAAAGAAAAACTAGTTTTCAACCTCTGGTTGTGATTAAACCCATAGCAATAATGTGGGTCAGTCGATAATACAACAAATTTCTGAGCGCATAATATAATAACATTTTGCCTATAATTTTACAACGTATAACATTCGTTCACCACAAATGACTCTTAATAGCAGTGCCAACATTTAAATATTTTTTAACCATTCAGCGAACAAAAGGCAACAGGCTGATTATCATTTACACTTCTGTCATGCAGAAGCGTCATCAACACGCCCACTGAAGTGCTGTGAGAAATACCGACTTTCTACTCCTCATTCACATATACAGTAATTTATTTCTGTATATGAAATAAATTTCCTACAGAGAAAATACTACCTCAGGGGTATTATTATTCAACAGATTTTCAGAGTACAAATGTCAATATATGTTGTTCACACATACGGCCCATCAGGAGAATATCAGGACATACACGTGTGCCTGAAAGCAGCTAGTGTGTGAGCATTTTATTACATTATAACATTTGTGAATTTATGGTAAGAGGGGTAATTGTTCAATGGAAAGTGTAGTATACTCTGCATGCAAATCAATTATTAAATAGCTTTTACTGTTATTCAGGGCTGAAAAGTGCATAGACATTTTAAAATGCAAGGCCACTACTATTGGTTAGTTGAAAATAATCATAGAGATTAAACATCTCTTCCAGTGTCCTGGCCAAGACAGGCAGCAGTAGCCTACAGTCACACATAGCATGCACACAAAACATAAGAACAATTAGTTAAGCAGTCCACAGGGGGGAGGGGGAGGGGTATCAATATACCAAGACATTTGGGAAGGCTCAAGGAGAGGAGTAATATTAAGTTTGAGCAACAAAGTGTAGTCTTGTGGTGGACTCTATAGAAATAATTCACCATACTGTGTTATTGACATGTTTTCGTTCTGTGTTATAGGGACACTTTCTCTTTAAGAATCACGTGACTTCTGTGTTGCTATGCCGGTCGTTGCAATGTTTGAATCTAACGGTTTTTATACGACAAAATGACGACGTGCCGTTGCTTGTCGAGGTGAGAAATTGTCTCTTCCCTTATTTTATCGCAATTTCAACATTCTATAGACAGAACGTGTTACGTGGGAGTGTGTCGATGGCAGAGCCGTTATGTTTAAAAACATAACGTCTTACCTGAGCGAGTGTTGCTGCGGTGTGTGCGTGTGTGTTCTTACCTGGGCTTGTGTGTTGATGGCTTCCATGTATGTGTCGCTGCCTTTGTCTTGACGTGCGGGGTGTGCGCGTGCCTGTGTGTGTGTACGTGTGTGTGTACGTGTGTGTGTACGTGTGTGTGTGTGTGTGTGTGTGTGTGTGTGTGTGTGCGCGTTTCCATGTATGTTCGTGTGCATGTGCGTGTGTGTGCAGTGTGTGTATGCGTTGTGTATGTGCGTGCTTGCGGTGTATGTATGTGTTCGCGCGTGCCGTGTGTGTGTGCATACGTACATGAGCAACTAGAGTACCTGGTGCGACAGGTGTGCTATTATAGTAGTAAGATATATAAAAAAAATAGCAATTGTTCCATAGATCATTCACATACACGCTATCTCAAACAACCACCCACAACCCCACCTGTCTGTTGGAGGCCATGGCGTCCCTGACTCTTTGGGCCACCTTGGCAAGGACGGACACCATCCAGCACTGGCGCTCAAACTCCTCCCTCAGGCCACGGCCGGCGCAGCACAGCAGGGCGGCCAGAAGGTGCTGGTAGCGCCCGCTGAACTGACGGTCCTGCAGCGCGTCCTTCAGCAGCCTGGGGAGAGGAGGAGGCTTAGAGAGGAGGAGGACGAGGCTCAGCGAGGAGGAGGGTGGTTAGAGAGGAGGAGGAAGAGGAGGAGGAGGAAGAAGAAGAGGGGCTTAGAGAGGAGAGGGAAGAGGCTCAGAGAGGAGGAGGAGGGGGTTAGAGTGGAGGGGGAAGAAGAGGGGCTTAGAGAGGAGGGGGAGGAGGACGGGGCTTAGAAAGGAGGAGGAGGAGGCTTAGAAAGGAGGAGAAGGAGGAATAGAAGGGGGCTTAGAGAGGAGGAGGACAGGGCTTAGAGAGGAGGAGGAAGAGGGGGAGGGGGCTTAGAGAGAAGGAGTGGGAGGGAATGAGAGACAAGGAGGAAGAGGAGAAGGCTTAGAGAAGAGGAGGGGGCTTAGAGAAGAGGGGGAGGAGGAGGAGGAAGAGGAGGGGGCTTAAAGAGGAGAAGGAGGAGGGAGAGGGGGCTTAGAGAGAAGGAGGAAGAGGAGGAGGAGGAGGAGGCTTAGAGAATAGGAGGAAGAGGTGGGGGGTTAGAGAGGAGAAGGAGGGGGCTTAGAGAGGAGGAGGAGGGGGCTTAGAGAGGAGGAGGAGGGGGCTTAGAGAGGAGGAGGAGGAGCACCCAGGAGGGGGGTTAAGGTGCGGCCACACCAGACGCGTATCTCGCGTACTTTTCCATAGGGAACCATTGGTTTACGCGCGTATTACGCGTTTCACGCGTATAAGCATCATTTAACGTGCGTAACGCGCGTATGAGGCGCGTATATTTACGCGCTATATGCGCGTATATCGCGTACATTTCAAGAGTTCAAAAAATCGAACTTTTTACGGTGCGGCCACACCAAACGCTAACCCTAACCTGACGCTTGATCATTTTGTGGTGGTTCAACGCTTCCAACGCGTCAACGCGCCAACGCAGCTAGATGAGTCCATGTCCATGCAAGTGAACGGAGCGTTCCCTCTTCGTCATAACTATCAAACCAAACATCCTTCACATTCACCGAGCGAACATTATGAAAGTAAAATGCACATTTCTCGCTAAAAATGTTTCCATAAACGCATTTAATGGCGTAACTATGTTACTATTTCCACCCAGAATAAAGATAGTTGTCGGCCGTGGCTGCGCTGGAGTCGGAGGTAGGAAACCCAAACGCCGCCGTGTTTGGGTGATAGAGCTTAGATCGGGTTTGATTAAATAATCTCTGATATAAATAACAATAATCGGGTTGAATAACTTCACATGGTGTGTCTGGTGTGTTTCCAGCATTCGTAGTGTTGATCAGCAGATATATAGTCCGCCAAGACGTTGAGGTTGCTTAGCAACCAGAGACTCTGTCCATGCAAGTGAACGGAGCGTTCCCTCTCCGTCATAACTATCAAACCAAACATCCTTCACATTCACCGAGCGAACATTATGAAAGTAAAATGCACATTTCTCGCTAAAAATGTTTCCATAGACGCATTTAATGGCTTAACTATGTTACTATTTCCACCCAGAATAAAGAAAGTTGTCGGCCGTGGCTGCGCTGGAGTCCGAGGTAGGAAACCCAAACGCCGCCGTGTTTGGGTGATAGTTTAGATCGGGTTAGATTAAATAATCTCGGATATAAATAACAATAATCGGGTTAAATAACTTCACATGGTGTGTCTGGTGTGTTTCCAGCATTCGTAGTGTTGATCAGCAGAGATATAGTCCGCCAAGACGTTGAGGTTGCTTAGCAACCAGAGACTCTGTCCATGCAAGTGAACGGAGCGCTCCCTCTTCGTCATAACTATCAAACCAAACATCCTTCACATTCACCGAGCGAACATTATGAAAGTAAAATGCACATTTCTCGCTAAAAATGTTTCCATAAACGCATTTAATAGCGTAACTATGTTACTATTTCCACCCAGAATAAAGAAAGATGTCGGCCGTATGCTTCTGTCCAAGCTCACTACTCTCTGCCAGTGACGTCGGGTCAAGCTCCACGCTGATTGGCTATCGCGGCTAAGCGCCACGCGTTGGAGCGTTGAAAGTTCACATTTCTGAACTCCGGGCGTTGGTGCGTTGGGCGCGCTACTGCGTTTACGTGCGTAATTACATGCGTCTGACGCGCCTAACGCCCCTAACGCCCCGTGCCCACTACCTCCTTCAGTCAACGGAGGTGGGAAGGCGTTGCTGACTGATGGGGGAGTATTCTTTGCAGAGGCATCCGTCAGCCAATCAAATCGCTTCGCCGGGTTCTTCCCGCTACTTCCTGCTTGTTGCGATGCAAGATGACCCGCTTTCCCGCTTTCCAGTATCGTCAGAGCCCGAGTCGCGTCACAGTGCTTAAATTTGCAGACGCGATCTGATTGGATGACGGATCCGTCGCTGCCGAAAAAGTTGAACATATTTCAACTTCTTGACTGAGCCGAAGGCTCCAACGGAACGGACGGATCCACAATGCATTGCGCGTCCGTCCCCATTAAAGTCAATGGGGATCACGCAACGGACGCATGTAGTGGGCAAGGGGCGTAACGCCCCGTGCCCACTACCTCCTTCAGTCAACGGAGGTGGGAAGGCGTTGCTGACTGATGGGGGAGTAGTCTTTGCAGAGGCATCCGTCAGCCAATCAAATCGCTTCGCCGGGTTCTTCCTGCTACTTCCTGCTTGTTGCGATGCAAGATGACCCGCTTTCCCGCTTTCCAGTATCGTCAGGGCCCGAGTCGCGTCACAGTGCTTAAATATGCAGACGCGATCTGATTGGATGACGGATCCGTTGCTGCCGAACATTTTTCAACTTCTTGACTGAGCCGAAGGCTCCAACGGAACGGACGGATCCACAATGCATTGCGCGTCCGTCCCCATTAAAGTCAATGGGGATCACGTAACGGACGGAGGTAGTGGGCACGGGGCGTAAGGGCCCTTACATAGTCGACGCATCGCTACGCTTACGCGTCCAAAAGGCTACGCGACGCGACGCTTCGGCCGCCATTAAGCGTCGAAGCGTAGCAAAACGCGTCCTCCAAATTTTTGATACGCAACGCGCCGATCCATGCAATACCATGCGTTGTCGGTGGGGGCGATACTGCAAATATTGTACATAATCCCCACTATAGGTTATATTTACAGAAGAACATATGAGAGGATGCGGGAACGTGATAAGAATGACTTGACGTCTCTTTTACTAATTATCTGTGCCAATTTATGCGAACCCTTCCAAAGGGGCAAAGTGCTATTTTGATGCGCGACATCAAACAGCTGATGCGGGATTGTGAGCCATTTTAATGATCTTCTTGTCACCCGATATTCGTTCTATTACTGGCCTTATTTGTTTTAGTGTTGCCTATTTGAATTAATTACGTAATGTTTTGTGTTCACGTTCTATGTGAAACAAGTGTTCATGTTCTGTGTGAAACATAAGTTCAGTAGCCTCTTTGAGTGAATGAAATTTGAAAGCGTGAGTGTGTAGTGAATGAAAAATGTGTGCGTGTTTGGTTGGACTATTTTCTGTGTTTGATAAATAAACCCCTTTTCTCTAATAATGTTTCCTACCATATCATTTCTGTGGACATTATGCGCTATAGCTTTGGCTATAGGCCTACACTTAAATAATTCATTTATCTGTCAAGGCCGTAGCTCGTTGTATAAACATTTTATATGGATATGAATGAATGAGTTTGACGTAAACCAAATGAGTTAACTTGTGTAATGTGATAACTAATGAATCAAAAGTCATGCTTCCAAGTGACCAATGTATATGCATTTATTGGCCAGTGCACATACCCAATCGTAGCACATTGTACTGGTGGGGAAACACGCCAGAATCTGACAAAAAATTATCTGCCAGCTGCTCCCTGACAAGGGCCGGTTTTGGTGAGAGTCGGGAAGATATCGGATGACTCGCGTAAGGAGATCATTCAACTTTGGCGCCGACATCCGAAAATACTGGAAATGCCTCTCCTCGTCCAGGCTTCGCATTGGAAGCACCAGAGAAACAAATTCCCCATCCTGATCTCGTGTGGTATTTAAAGGGCGCACATACGACCGCCTATCTCTGCGCTTCATCACTCTTCTTCCGTAGCCACTTTGATCGGAATGTCACCTGGAATGTCACCCGCGAAAAGACCGGTGACTCTGCTGCCACCCATGGCGTGAGTGGTGTATTGCATGTCATGCATTGCCCGCGACGTTCACGTATGCTGTGTAGACTATAAGCTGTGTTCGAAATCGTTCCCTATCATGGATGTAGTGCACTAAATAGGGTGCACGCCATTTTCTAGGGTGTTCGAATTCTCAGTGGTCCACTATATAGGGCACTATATAGTGGACTTAAAATAGGGCACATACGATGTTCCCTACATGTTACTCCCGTATACCACAATGCAATGCGGTTGTATTTTTCCAGGGGAGAAGAAGAAGCCGAATAACCGCGAAAACGAATACATTTAATGATGGAGTCTCCGGCTTTCGTTTAGAAATGTCAACAATTTATTTGGGATTTAACATAGAATATTTAACATTCAAAATTAATTAAACAAGGAAATGTAACATTCAACATCAATACAACCTCCAGCTTTCGTCGTGAGTGCCCGGTTTGTTTACTTGATGTGGGCGCATCTGTCTGCGTCACACAAATACCCGGCGCATTTACTGACGCAAATGACGTTCAGAAATGTTCAGCGTAGTGTCCGAATTCTCGTTCCCTATTCCCTATATAGTGCACTATATCATGTACACTATATAGGGAATAGGGAACGAGTGTATAGGGAACGATTTCGAACAAAGGAAGCGCGTCGCTCGCGTCACTCGCGTCGTTTACGCGCGTCGCTCGCGTCGACTATGTAAGGGCCCTAAAGGCCGATTTAGGGTCGTTTTAGACGCAGAGACGTAAGCACGTAATTTACACAAGGGACTTGTTTTAGACAAGTTTTGATTTACGGTTCCTGTTCTGTCTCGGCAGTATTTTGTTTTTTTTCGCCTATACACATACCCAAATGGAAAAGCTTATAACACAGTAACCCTAAGTCCTAGATGGATGTATGATACTTCATTTGAAAGCTGACAAGCTCTAGTTTGTAGATATGTTTATTTGGCATGTATCATACACACAACCTAAATGACATCAGTTCAAACAACAGTTCGAATATAATAGGTCATAATTGAACTACAATAACTAGGATGTGCTTTATGTAAGGCATATGGCAATATGCCAAATACCTTCTACATCATGCCAACTACACCTGGAAGAAATTTTGGAGTTCTAGGCCTAAACCTTTGGGAGTTAATGGAGTTTTTATGGTTTGTTGTCACTGGCGGCACAAACCTCTCCAAAATGTCTCCAAATGGCCAAATTGTGCCAAATGCATTTACTCACTTCTGTGACACTGGTAACATTACTGAAGCATTTTGGTGACTATAAAACCATTTCTCCATGATTCAAAACATAATTTTTTCACACATTCCTTTCATATGGCCATATTGAGATATTGTCATGTGATGAGACACTACCGGATAGTAACCATCATAGAAAAATGACAGAATATACTGGACTGAATTTCAAACAAGGATTTTATTATTCTGCAATATACTATTACTACTTGTGCCAACAACAAAATATGAAAAATGAGTGAACTATATTCAAAAAATATGATAAGAAAATATGACAAGAACTAAATATGAACAATATACAAAAACTATACAAAAAATGGAGGCTCTCTCCTGCGCAAAGTGAGTTGTCTGCCGTGTTGACGCAGCTTTATATCTCGGCTCATACGTATCACACCTGGACACGCCTGGCAGCGTTGGAAAGGTAAACTCATTGGCTAGAAGCCCAAGTGATTGATATATCAATAGTCAATACGCTGTCCCTATACTAAAGCCGCGAAACAAAGTAAACAAAGCCCATTGGCCCTTCGAACTGGGAGCGCTCCATCTACTTCACGGGCTGTACCGGGGTGAAAACTGAACAGAAAAAGACGGGGACACTTTTATTTTGTAGCCAGCAAAGTGATGAAAACAAGCATACCCAACAACTCCATACTGGAGGTAGAGAAAATATCGATACAGCTGCGAACGTCTGGATGTTAGTTGACGAACAAAGTTTGGAGATGGTAAACAAATGGACTTTACACGACGATATTCACAAGCTGGAATAATTTTATGAAAAACCATTTTGATGCTTTTGATCAGTGGATTCTCACGGACAATTGGAATATAAATAATTGAGGAATGGACACGTATTACGGTTCTCAGATAATTGCTTCAAAGGTAGGGAGTCGCTCTGTTTTTTGGCATTTCCGGTTTACCATGCTGGTAAATATCAATGATTTATGGTATTGTGCTCATGATTTATAGAAAAAAACAACCGGATGAATAAATTGTGGAGATTCTACCCTTTCTAACGACGTATAGAATGTCTGTAATGATGAAAGTTGAAGCGGGTTATGTCGCTCCGTAGTGGAAACATATCCTCTTAAAACCCAATCGCCCACCGGTGGGCGATTGGGTTTTAAGAGGTTAAGGTTCCTTAAGGATTGCGCGTGTTGCAAGGGGATTCTCCGCCAGAACAGTAGGGGGAGCAACGAACGAATCTGTGGGCGTGGAAGTGGAAATCGCTGGCTTGTTTATATTTATAATCATAGCCGCGGGAACGTATTCTCAGCAGGGGGTGCTGGAAAAAAAAACTCAGCCTGGACTAGACTCGCAACTCGCTACATTGATAAAAAAAGATATATAGCAGCGCAGCTCAATTACACCAGTGCATGCGCGCACAGTCGAAAACCGATCGTTGTGTTCACACCATGGTTCACATCCAGCTGCTCACAGAACAAGTTTAGCGCACCACCGCTCCCCTCACACTTTTTCATATAACTTATTTTCAGCACTAGGTCATATGAGCATTAAATAAATGCTGCGTCTCAAAATGCCTTGGACAGCAGCGACGATGACCCGCTTTGCCACGGGCCGAAACAGTGCGGAGCGACCACAGCCAGAGCGAACACAGCGGGGCAGAGGAGTGTCAGGAATAGTCTTTTGTGTACACATCAGTACGGCCTATTTGCACTACTGTTTAGTGGCAATGCAGTGTTTTATTCTATGCCTTTTAATTTTTGTATATTATTTCAATTAATACAATTTATTTATTTATAAAAACAAGATCTGGACTTCAAATCTTTTTTCCAAACATAGGTCGGGTTTGTGTTTATATTCGGACCAATACGGTACAGCAGGCGCTCAAATGACGTTAAGCATTTCCTGGTGCATAATGTGACGCTTCAGAACCTAAAATCCCGTTTCTCCCCGTTGACACGACAACACATAACCGGCGTTTTCAGAAATCTCCACTTTGGCCGGAGTTTTTAGAAATAATCGTTTTCTGTGATAAGACAGGGCCTCAGACAGGGGGTGCGGCAGCACCCCCAGCACCCCTACTTCCCGCGGTACTGTTTATAATTATCATAATTCGTTCTTGTGTTTTCTTCTTCTCCTTCTTCAAAATTCTTCATTCGCTTCTGTCACGGCCTTTTAAAAATGGCGCTATTATGCTGTAAAACCGGAAATGTGAGACTCCTGAAAGGATGTGGTTAGCTGGCCAATCACAGTCTTTGCGAGCTGCGTAGGGCCGTAGTGTTTTAGTCGCATAGTCAGGAATTCTGGGCGACGCACTTAAGCACGTAAGGGGGGATATTTTACCGCGCAAGGGGGGGTTATGTATCTTACGTGCTTACGCGTTACGTCTAAAACAGAGCATATATCGGCCTTAACGCGACGCTTCAACGCATGTAACGCGTCTACGCGCCTATACCAATGGTTCCCTATGCAAAAATGCTGAGTTTGGACGCCCCTAACGCGAGTAACGCGGTTGGTGGCCGTACCATTACGCTCATACGCATGACGATTAGCCGCGTTGCCCAATCAGCGTTGAGCTTGACCCGACGTCACTGGCAGAGAGTAGTGAGCTTGGACAGAAGCATACGGCCGACATCTTTCTTTATTCTGTGTGGAAATAGTAACATAGTTACGCCATTAAATGCTTTTATGGAAACATTTCTAGCGAGAAATGTGCATTTTACTTTCATAATGTTCGCTCGGTGAATGTGAAGGATGTTTGGTTTGATAGTTATGACCAGGGCTCTACAGTGCGCCCATTTCACTCGCATTTGCGAGTGAATATTTCGGCGTGCGAACGAGAAAAACAAAACAGGAGCACGCATGCGAGTGACTTCTCCACAGCGCACTATACTGTGCGTTCACACCAAACGCGAAGGGGTGAAACGATTCCATACAAAGCAGCGATTCCATTTGCAGCGCGACACTTTTGCCCGGCACGGGCGAGCGCGTTCAAGTGGATTTCAGGTGGATTTGCAGCACGCCGATTTTGCTCGAGTTGAAATATTTAAACTTTGCCGCGACATTCGCGTGATGACAGCCAATCAGCGTTCAACAGCGTGGGCACTGAGTGACGTGCGTAACGTAAAAGCCAATCAGTTTTCAACCGGCCAACCATTCCCTGCAGTGCAGTCCGGGGTGAACCGCAGCATGGAGGAGAAAGGGATTGTTGCCGTTTGCGACTCCCCGATCTCTATATAGAATAGTATATAATATAATATAATTGTATTGTATACATAATTTCACGGCCAAAAGCTCTGTGCGCCTCCGGATGGGCGTAGCGCGGGAGGCGCTACGGGAGGGTTTAGCGGGTTTGTTTACCTACGTTGCTATGGTTACCAGTCTTGTGCGTTCCAACGGTTTATTAGGTATCTAAATCGCTGTCTAATCAATACTTCATTCAATGCCTCTTCCGTGATCATTACAATATTATGAATAGACTGCGTGGAGAAAGTTAATGCTGTTACTGTAGTCGATAAAGTCTACAAATTCAACCCCCGACTGGTTGAAGGATTTCGGGTGGCTAGTTTATGATGCTAAGAACATGAAAATGTTCTGTACATTTTGTAAGGGAGCCCCATCGGCAATGGCAAGCTCCTCTCTGTTTATAACGCGAAGCTGTGGTGAAACACATCGAGTCCACTCGGCATTCTCGCTGTCCCGATTTCTATATAAATCGAACCCAGCCCAATAACCCTGGTACGGTGGAAGCCGAAATTGGTGCTGTTTTGTGTAGCCTAAATGTAATCTTGTCTATTTATTTGTCTTAATTTTGCTTTAGTAAGTTGTTGCTGTTGGCGTGTGCAATTTCTGCACGCTAATAAATGTTCTAAACAAAAACCTATTGTGCCCCCATTTTTTTTCCCTGTGCTCCTACATTTTTTAACTTAGGGGCACGAGTGCTCCTGAAAAAAAAAGTTAGTGTAGAGCCCTGGTTATGACGAAGAGGGAACGCTCCGTTCACTTGCATGGACAGAGTCTCTGGTTACTAAGCAACCTCAACGTCTTGGCGGACTATATATCTGCTGATCAACACTACGAATGCTGGAAACACACCAGACACACCATGTGAAGTTATTTAACCCGATTATTGTTATTTATATCCGAGATTATTTAATCTAACCCGATCTAAACTCTATCACCCAAACACGGCGGCGTTTGGGTTTCCTACCTCGGACTCCAGCGCAGCCACGGCCGACAACTTTCTTTATTCTGGGTGGAAATAGTAACATAGTTACGCCATTAAATGCGTTTATGGAAACATTTTTAGCGAGAAATGTGCATTTTACTTTCGTAATGTTCGCTCGGTGAATGTGAAGGATGTTTGGTTTGATAGTTATGACGAAGAGGGAACGCTCCGTTCACTTGCATGGACATGGACTCATGCGACCATTTTTGACACAAAATGGTCAAGCAACATTTTACGCGCGTATCTCGCGTAAAAATTACGCGAGATACGCGTCTGGTGTGGCCGCACCTTTAGAGAGGAGGAGGAGGCCTAGAGAAGAGGAGGAAGAGCAGCCAGCAGTGGGCTAAGAGAGGTGGAGGAGGAGGAGGAGGAGCAGCCAGCCGCAGGCTTTGAGTGCTAGTGATGGTGCAGGCGGAGGAGCGATGAGCAGGAGATGCTTCAGGCTCGCCCCCATAGGAACACAAACCCCCAATAATGGGGGGTGCGATCAGCGCTGAAGGCGGTTCTGATTGGCCTGTAGACCGGTTGGGTCTCAAGACACACGATATTGCCGGCCTATTTAGATTCACTAGCGCAAATATCTTTTCAGACAGGTTTGATGATATGGTGCCGACTCGTGTGGAGTGTGGGGGACTGATTGGCTGTTGTAACGTAGAAACAGCCAATGGGAAGAATCAAATGGCCCGTTGCTCCTGACGTTGACTCGTTAGGAGGAAACAGGGGGCCGGGGGTTTGATTTGTTTCATCATCTCGTGTTTTTTTCACATTACGTTCTTCAATTGTAATCGTCTGCATTCTAAAAAGGTTACAACTGATTCCCTTATAAAAGAGAAAACACCCTTTACCTCTAAGGAGTGTTTGTCACCTGTTTTTTTTTATTCATGAATGACCTCTTTGTGATGAAGGTGGTGGAGTGGTATCGACCATAAAGGCATGAAAATCATCCTCATCAGAAACGCGGTCCCGGCTGCTGTTCTGTCTTGATTGGAAGCAGCAGGACTGGACATGAGGAGGAGGACCGTGTCTCTTACCAGAACAGGTAGTGGGCGATGCGGACGTCTCCGATGGCCCTCCGCAGCAGGAAGCGGACCAACGCGCTGTCCAGGTAGCACTCGTACTTCAGCGCCTTTGTGGGAGGATGAGAGAGCATTCAGAACACAGTTCGTAACATTGGACTGTAAAGACTCACTGGGCAGCACAGAATAACACGGAGGACAACACCAGGCCTTACAGAGCACAGCAATACGCTGCCAAGAATTAATACTTAAAACTCACAAAACGAGAGTTACGTATGCAACTACGGTTCTATGAATTCTGGATGACCGCCAGAAGCAAAGCTTAACACTGGATGTTATCCATCGTGCATGCGCAGGTCAAATATTTAATATCAACAAGGTCACACGTGACCGGGATGACGTCGGGCCGCCCGTCTATATAAGCCAACGTCACTCAAAGATGTCTCTTCAGAATCTTCTCGCAAGATTCCGAGTAACAGAGAACTCTGGCGGTCATCCAGAATTCATAGAACCATAGTTACCTCTCGTTCCATTTCATTCTTACTGACTGCCAGAGGCAGTGTTTAACACTGGATGACTATTACCAACGTAGTCACGAGGAATCCTGTACCCATCTATTAGGAAGGGCCTGAGGGTTCCTGAAAAACAGCTGCAGCCACTGCGTGGTGAGCAGCTACATTGACGTTGTAAAATCGGGAAGAGGTGCACGCTGAAGCCCAGGAGGCTGCTGCACAAATCTCCCTTAGAGGCACTCCTCGTAGTGCTGCCCAGGAAGTGGAGACACCCCTGGTGGAATGTCCCCTGATGTTAAGAAGCAGTCCCCTTGACTTGTATGCCTCCTCAATTACCTCCACCTCCCACTTGGGAAGCCTCTGTCTGGACAGCGCTTGCCCCTTCCTCGGGCCCCCGTAGCAGACAAACAGGCCATCAGACTGGCGAAAAAAATCGCCACAGGACTGGCGATGTCCTGTATGTAACATCTCAGGCTCTTACCGGGCAGAGTAGCTCTGCTGATCTAGCTTCCTCATCTGGTGGGTGTGAGGGGCCATAAGCTGCCAGCTCTATGACCTGATTATAGTGGGCCGAAGGCAGTCTCTTTGGAAAGAAGATGGGTTAGGCCACAGTGCCACCCCTGTGCCGTCTGAGTTCCAGCGTATACACTGTTCACTCACTGACGCATGAAGCTCACTCACATGCTTGGCTGACACGATCGCTAGAAGACAGGCAACCTTTGCCGATAGCTGTATCAGTGGCGCCTGATCCAGGGGCTCAAATGGGGGTAGACGGAGGGCTCCAAGTACCAGAGGTAGGTCCCATAAGGGAACCTTGACTGCCCGTGGGGGGTTCCTCCGTTGGGCTCCTTTAAGAAATCGGGTCACAAAAGAATGAGACCCCACCGCCTGGCTATCAACCTTAATGTGCCTGGATGAAATGGCAGCCAAATAGACCCTTAAAGTGGAAGCAGATAGCTTTCTTTCCAGTAAGGTCTGCAAAAGTATCATTGGCACTGAGGAACACTCCGGTACCTCTCTCTGAGCCTCACACCACTTTGCAAATATCTTCCACCTGTTAGCATAAAGTGCCCTGGTGGAGGGAGCTCTTGAGACTATGATGGTTTGAACTACCTCCTCAAGGGCCAAACCCATAGCTGCAGGCACTCTGGTCTGAGGTGCCAGATGTGGCCCCTAGCTGTGAGAGCAGTTCCCGCCTCTTCGGCAGGCACCATGAATCTCCATCCAGCTGCCTGTACATTACTGGAAACCAAGGTCTCCCTGGCCAATTTGGGGCAACCAGCAGGAGTCTGTGGTTCCCCTTCTGAGCTCTGTGTAGAGTTAACCCTATCAGTGTAAATGGCGGGAAGGCATAAAGGAGCTGATGTGGCCATGGATGTGCCAGGGCATCTCGTCTCTGACAGAGAGAACCAGAGAAGGCAATGTGTTGTGGACTCTGAAGCCAACTGGTCCACCTCTGCTGTGCCATATTTGCTCCATATTGCCTCTACTACCTCTGGGTGGAGTCACCGCTCCCCTGACGGAGGTTTCTGGCGTGAAAGAAAGTCTGCCACCGTGTTCTGTGGCTCTGGAAGGTACATAGCACTGAGGCTGGAAAAGTAAGGGAGAGCCGATACAAGAAGTTGCTGTGCAACCTGTAATGACTGAGCTGACCTTGTGACCCCTTGGTGGTTCACATTGTAGACAGCTGACTTGTTGTCGCATCGTACCAGAACATGTCTGCCCCTCAAATATGGCAGGAATTCGCGGAGCGCAAAATAAATAGCACAGAGCTTGAGCACATTTATGGGCCGTGTCCTGTGCTGCACACTCCGGATCCCTCTCACCGCCCTGTGCTGCCACACTGCCCCCCAGCCATGGAGCGAAGCATCGTTCACCACCACCTCACGGCGTGAGGGGATCGAACCCAGTGTGACACCTTTGGCAAGATATGCCCTGCATCTCCAGGGTTGTAATGCCAGGAGGCATTGAATGGACACCCTGACCTTCACACCCTGGAGGCCATGAGTCCAAACTTGTGGAGTGGAGGAGGCCCAGTGGCACTATTGACGTTACTGACGTCACCATTCCCAACAGCCTGAGAAAAATGCTGTACCTTACCATCTAGGGGTGTAACGATTCATGCGATGCATCGATGAATCGATTGTCAGTCCTACCGATTCAACTAAATCGATCTGCTAAAATAAATAAATAGAATGATTCGCTTTGGCTTCACCAATTATCGATATAAATGCTTTAAATCGTATGAATCGATCATGATTAATGTTTTAAGACTTAGTTTACACGTTTATTTTGTGAAGTGCAGCTCGGTAATCCGTAACTCTGTCATCTGTCAGCTAGCAAGGAAGTCCGACAAGAGTTTTTTTTCTCCTTCACCCTCTACTGGTGCATTTCAAACATGGCAGAGAGCGGCAGCGAGATTGTTAATGCACCAGCAAACTTGAAATCCAAAGTGTGGAAGCATTTTGGCTTCGCAAAGAATTATGGTAAAATTGACAAGGGGTGTGTGACGGGGCGCATAGCTTCCGTCAATGTTGCCTGTGTGTGTTTGTCTTGTTTGACTATGTATTCCGTTACCTTCCTACTGTTTTAAAATCATTTATCAACCATGTCATTTATCATGCGCGCTACGGCAGTTTAATACAATCTTGCAAGTACCATCATTACAATGTTCTGTTTAATACCATTTACCATTAACGTGACCTGTTCTGTTGCAATAACCATTCAAACAAGTATGTCGTTGTCAATTTCCAGGTTTGTTTATTTTGTTTAAAAGTTACATGTTAACACAGCGTAAATGTTCGTCTTATCAGCGTCTCGTCTAGACTTTGTATTAGGGAATGTTTGCCGCGTCAACAGGGTTTAAATTAACGTCATAACTTCCGGGTAAACCGGAAGTGACCCCAAGTTTTTGTAATTATGTTTATTGCAGTTTTTGTATATTTTGGCTACGCCAAAATCTAGCAATAATATAAAGGTCCAGTATGCTTGAGTTCGGATTGATGTTTTTGTGACTCTCAAGCCCATTCAGTTTGTTTAGTGAAAAGTATTTTTCTTTTTGTTGATTTTCGTTTTATTTTTATTGCCTTATGGGCCTTAAATTGGGAAAATAAAAGATCCCATCTTTTTCCAAACTTCTCGTCGGCTCCTGAGTGATTTTCCACCTAGTTCAAGACGCTCCAACACATCTACCCATGACAGGGTGTCACATTATTGCATGTTTATTTCACGGATATAGAATTTTGGTTCAAAGTTACTGAATCGAATCGTGGTTTACAGAATCGAATCGAATCGTTCCAAAAAAAAATAATTGTCCTTGAATCGAATCGCCAACTACTGAATCGTTAATCGAATCGTCTGAAGCCAAAGATTCAGACCCCTATTACCATCCTGTCCTCCCGAAAATGCAGGAGGATCTGGAGTATGGCCTCTACCCGCCGCGGAGACGGGAAGGCAAGCATTTGGACGGAGTCCAAGGTTACTGTTCCAACACCTCCAAGGAACAGTACCTGTTGGCTGGGTATTAGACAACTTTTGCCATAGTTGACTGTAAGACCCAACCTTTCTAAGTGGCCTAGGAGGGCTGTGGTGTCCTGCTCTGCCCGCTCCCGGGTTGGAGCGCAAATAAGCCAATCGTCCAGATAAGGGAGGATTTGCATTCCGGTGGCTTGCACTGGTGCGAGCGCTGCCCGCATGCACCTTGTGAAGATCCGTGGGGCTAGGGATAACCCAAATGGGAGGACCCTGTACTGGTAGGCCCGCCCTTCGAATGCGAAGCGCAGGTATGGCCTGTGATGTGGTGCTATCGGTACGTGATAATATGCATCCTTTAAATCTATTGATGTGAACCGGCTTTGCTAAAAACAGCACTTCCGCTGTTTTTAGCATGTGAAAGGGCAATACTTTCAGAAAACTGAAAGTATTGAAAGTATAACTGTCCCGTAAGTCCAGTATAGGGCGAAACCCACCCTCTTTTTGTGGAACTAAAAAATAAACTGAGTGAAACCCACCTTGCGCTGTCTGAGGATCTATGATCTCAATGGCCTTCTTCTCCAGGAGGGTGGATACCTCCTGTCTGAGGGCCTGTCGCCTTGTGGGATTGCTGACTGTAGTCTGTCTGACCCCCCTGAAAACTGGGGGCCGGCGTCGGAACTGGAGATTGTATGCCTGGGAAAGCCTGCCCACCACCCAAGGGTCTGTAGTGCAACTTCCCCAGCAGATGAGATGCTGCTGGGCGAAGCACCCGATGCCCGGCCCTGAGCCGTCAGTACCTGCCCCTACGTCCTCTTGGAGGCCTGGGGGGGGGAAACCCCGACCCCTCTTTGGTGCTGGCCTTGTGGGAGCCCGACGGGTTTGATAGGGTCGCTCAGGAGCTGGTGAGGTCCTGGGATAACCACTAGGACGCGCTGGCGGCAGAGCACGATTGGTGCCATAACCTTGTGGAGGCTGCTGTCTCGGTAGGGATGTAGCTCCCCGAAGGCTAGCAAACTGCTGCCGTGTCTGGTTAGCCTAGATGCCACGATTCAAGGCCTGTTGTGCTGCTGGGCCAAACAGCTCTCCCGGAACTATGGGGAGAGTGCGGAGGGTCCTCTGGCATTGCTCTGATAATGGGGACTGGTACAGCCATACCTAGCGGCGAGCCAGCGTAAGCGACGACATCAGCCTACCGAGCTCTCTCGTCATGAAGGCAAATGCCTGCAAAGACGTGTCACTTAGACTCTGCACTGGATGATTGCAAGGACTGAGACAGGGCCAGTATCAAATGGGACATGGAGTTCCTGATACGCTGTGTCATAGCACTTCATTAATAGGTCATCAGTGATGCGACACTGTGGCCTGGGACGGCGAACATTCGGCCTCAACATCTCCTCTGGCTCCACAATGAGGGAGGAAATGGTCGGCTCTACGGCTCGCATTCGGTCAAGTCCATGCTTGCTGGCATTCTGCATTGAAGCCAAGGCCCTGCTGTCACTGGTACAATGAGATAGAGATCTGGGGTCTGGCCAGCTTCTGTGAAGCTCCTCAATATATGGCTGGGAGGGAGGCACAGAAAAGGTATCTTTTGGCGGGACACGCCTAAAGAATGCACTAGCTGGAGCGATTGCTGCTGGAGCCTTATCCAAGCCTAAGCAAGCCAGTGCCATTCGGACCACTGGCTTAACCGTGGCCGGGGAAGCTTCTGAGCCTGCACTAGACCCACTCCCTACACGAAAACAGGATCCCCTTATTTTACTTAACTTTAAAGCTAACACAGAGAGAATACTTACCTCAGCAGTCGCTACAGCTGGTGAAGACGCTGTGTTAGACTACCGTTATGTGAGCCGAACTCACCGGCGAAAACACCGGTAAGCGGCGTTCAGAACATATCCGTGCGTGAATAAACGCAGCCCTTGGAGGACGATTCCGTGGTTCCAACGATGCGGTTGCAGGGCTACCAGCAAAAAGTCAACGGCTAATATTGCTTCTATTCAAGCTTATTTCGTACTCTAAACCTGTATTTGCTACTGCGAGAAGATACAAGGGACATCTTGGGAGAGTGACGTGGGCTTATATAGACGGGCGGCCCGACGTCATCCCCGGTCACGTGTGACTTTGTTGATATTAAATACTCGACCTGCGCATGCGCGATTGATAACATCCAGTGTTAAGCACTGCCTCTGGCGGTCAGTAAGAATGAAATAGAACATACTTATTTTATTTGATCACCCCACCCCAAGGTAATTGTCTGAACGGTGTGTTCTGTCTCTCAGCACCTCAGCATGTCGGTGAGAAGGGTCCTTTCAGGGGAAGGTGTACGTTACCTGGACTAGTTGAGGCAGGAAGTCCAGCAGCTCGGGGTCTGATATGGAGTCCATCCACTGCACCGCAGTCCGCCTCAGCTCCTGGTCGGGAAACCTGGTAGAGTACACAAAAAGAGGATTAATACATAACACACACGCGCACAGTCAGACAGAGACACACACACACACACACAAATTGTCAGACAGAGAGCCACACAAACACTCACAGTTCGCCCCAAAACCCTACCCAATACTACTTACTTTATCGAAATATCTATACAATAATATTATTTGACAACATAATCAATCGATTAATATGATTTGTCTTATTTTTAGGTTATAAATGATCAAAACCAGGACTTCTGCTACTACTGCTGCTTGTTTTTTTGTCCCATGGGCAGTAGTAGCAGCAGTAGTCTTTAGTGGTGCAACGGATCACGGTTGATCTGTGATCCGTACGGATCAACCCTCACGGAATGCACGTGATCCGCGGATTGGCTGACTATGCAAAAAAATATAAAATAAATATAAAATAAAATAATTTCTTTTATATAAAATAATAATAAAGTTGTGCGTTCACGTGATTCGCTGATATATAATAGGCTACTGAAAAATTAGCGGTGCAGCATGGCAAGCGGAGGAGTTGGAGAAGCGGTATTGGACAAAACGGTGTGTCGGCACTGTGGCACAATGATTGATGGATGTTGAAAATAAACGAAAAAGCAATTGAAAGCTAAGTCACATTTGTCTTGCTATCTTTTTGTTGTCGTAGTTGATCCGATCCGTGACTCAAAAACCGTGACACGATTTCAACTGGGAGATTTGTGATCCGTTGCGTCCCGGATAGTCTTAACCAAGTCTTCGTTATAGTTGAATTTATAGTTTCAATAATACAACATGTAGCATTAATAACGTTTAGCATCTCATCCTAGGAGCCCGGTGAGAAGGGCCCACACACCCCATCATACGGCCCCTATGGCCCCTGAATGGCGGACTCACGAGGCGTGCAGCAGCCCCAGAGCGTCCATGTGGCTCAGGCAGGCCCACTGCCTCAGCAGGGCGTATATGTCGGGCAGGCAGGACCACTGCCAGCAGGGGGCGCTGGCCAGCACCAGTGGCAGGGCGGCGCTCTCCTCCTGGCAGAAGGCTCTCTTCTCCCACAGCAGCCGCCTGTCCTCCACCGTCAACCTGGGGAGGCAGTACAGACCATCAACACATGAGGAGTCAGTCAGTACAGACCATCAACACATGAGGAGTCAGTCAGTACAGACCATCAACACATGAGGAGTCAGTCAGTACAGACCATCAACACATGAGGAGTCAGTCAGTACAGACCATCAACACATGAGGAGTCAGTCAGTACAGACCATCAACACATGAGGAGTCAGTCAGTACAGACCATCAACACATGAGGAGTCAGTCAGTACAGACCGTCAACACATGAGGATTCAGTCAGTACAGACTATTGTTACGTATTTTAAGAACATAAGCTGCCCCCACATAGCCTCTAGGAAGCAGATTCAAACACGCAAGCTGTATTACCCTCACATAGACACTAGGAAGCAGGACCGAACATATAAGCCTTAAATATTGTACATAGCCACAAGGGGAGCAAGACCTTACTGAAGGCTGCTCCATCCACAGAAGGCAGCACCTTTAGATAGGTGAAGAAGCCGAGGCTAATACGTCACACAGGCCATGCCCACTTCATATAGGCCACGCCCACTTGACCCTATCAATCTCGACAGAGAGGTTGGACCTCAGAAACTCTTGGTAGCTCAGACTTGCGGGTTAGAGTTTTGATCAGCTGGGAGTCGCTCAGCACGTGTTCGACACACTTCCCCTCCTTTTGCTCCGTAGTTACCATACCGAAATACTTTGGATGGACTTACGGATTGGACTACTTTCTTCGAAGAATGCTGCACTATCAACACCTGGGGAGTCAGTCAGTACAGACCATCAACACCTGGGGAGTCAGTCAGTACAGACCATCAACACATGGCCTGGAGTAAGTCAGTACAGACCATCCACACCTGCTGCCCCAGGACACTGGAGGTCCATTATCAGAAAGATAAAGGAATAAATACTAATGTTGTATGAAATGTATGAAATACGTTTTAATATGAATATATAAACAACTCATGACTACAAGAGGTGTCCTCATAGGAGAAACACAGTTTCACGCTGAACACTACATGGCTCTGCTCCTTGTTTATACCAGGGCACGGTTTAGTCTACTACCACGTCCTGGTTCAAACAAGTCCTCCCTGAGCAAGACTTACTGACCATGATGTATCCAAATTCACGGTAGTGAATTTTGAGGAAGATATTTTCCTAAATGAAAATGATGAATTTACACCACTACGTATATTAATAGTTCAGTGTAGCAACAGTGAAATAATGGTACCATTTTCTATGTTAAATCACAAATACACAGGAGACAGATTCAAACTATTCATATGTACTGTAATAATGTAATGTGTTCATGCTACTAGGACGACATCACGATGGACTTCATCACGATGGACAGTGTGGTCCTGAGAACTCATATCTCCCATATCTCATATATTTTCATATATAACCTAGTGATTTTAAGTGCTTGGCACTCTATGAACATCCTCACTGTATCAATATAGTATGGTTGCTCTTTCTTCTGACAAATGTACTTATTGTAAATGGCTTTGGGTAAAGGCGTCTACCTAATTCCCTTAAAGTGCACCTATTATGCTTTTTCGACTTTGAGACCTATAAACGTTGTTATAATGATTTATATACATGTTTAAACATACTAAAGTAATACTAAACATACTAAATAATGACGTACATGCATCTAGACGTATTCCCTGTTGACCATCTGGGCAGGCTGTGCAGAGCGCTAAACACTAGGCGCCGGTCGCCATTCACTTGTTCAAATTTCCGCGATTTATCTACGTAGAACAATCCGGATTTTCTATTTATGGTAATGCTGCAACATGCTCTTCCGGAAGGTAACCAATCACAACGGAGTGGGGTTGGCAGGAGGGGGGCGAGGGGGTGGAGAAGGACGAAGCCGAGTGTTGACAGAGAATGCTGAAGGCGCCCAGATGAGAGGAAGAGTTTCCCGAAAATCGACAACGTATTTTGTGCTGTGATTCATGTCAGGTTGCTCTATAATAAGAAAATAAGATCAGAAAAGTAGTAAAATGTGAGAACTTTAATGTAAATTTAAGTAGGTTTTGCATGACTGATTTGACTCTAGCCTTGCCTTGTAAAAGGCCTGCATTAGATATACAAGATGCCTAGTTCATGCCCAAAGAGAAATAAACACTATGTTCATAACTATGGCTTCCATCCTTGACTATCTCGTTTTTTATTCAATCTGACTAAAATAGGTTGAATATATATTTTTAATGCGTTAATAGATCGTTTCACGTGTTCTTACTGCTTCATTCACATTAATTAGACCAATTCCCATAAAAAGCATCTGCGCACACACACACACACGATAAGAGAACAAAGAGGGTGTGTGGGTGGGGGGAGGGTGGAGGAAGTGGGGGATGGAGGAGTAGAAGGCTGTTATGATCAGGGGGCCGTGTGGCCACCAGCTGCCAGTCTGACGTCTGACATCCCCCATCTCGCCCTCTCCCTCCACCCCCCCCTACCTCTCTATATAGTAACACCATCTCATCACACACACCTAATGGTCAGCTCTAAATCATCTCATCTTTGCTGCTAACTTAGTGGCTGGCTCTTGGAAGTGTAAATAAAGACATTGCTTTTTTCATTAGACAAAACATCCGGGCACAAACGTGCATACGTGAGTGTACGTTTAAACAGGATACCAATGTTTGACAGTAAGCCGGATAATTCAGTGTCTGATACAGGTTGATGTGAAAGCTACGTGTGCTGCACAAACAAATGCTAATAGATATATATATATATCATTTTAAAACAAGGCTAGAAGGCTGGAGACCGCGTGCGTGCGTGTGTGTTTGCTCATCTTTAAGAGACTGTGCTCATCAGAGCACATTGTTACAGAGCTGGAGGTATCCTGCATTGGAAACCTCTCGGACAGCCCATACAATCACAAGCCTTTCCCAACATGATAATTACGTTGTGAAGAAATAGGAGAAAAATAGAGACCAAAGCAGAAAATCCTTTGTATCATTATACATTTCCATATTCAGTTTTGACGCGAATCATATCGATCTGTCTAAATATGCCTATTTTCTTATTTCGTTTATCGATTTTGTCTGTTTAACCATGTCCGTCTCCAATCTGCCTTTTTTTGGTTCACTATTATTGATTTAATTAATATTTCAGTGTGCGTCTGTCTATTAGTGTGTATGTTTGTGTACGTATGTGTGTGCATGTGCTTGCATGTGCGTGTTTATGTATCTGCACGTGCGTGCATAGTATACATCTGCATGTGCGTGCGGTTCCATGCGTGTGCGTGTCTGACCAGAAGAGGGACTTCTTGTGCAGGACGTCTTGCAGCTGGCGCTGGCTGGCTGTGTCCAGCCTGGAGAATTCGTACTGCGGGCAGAAGTCCGCCGGCCCGGGGGTGCTGAAGCGGACCTCGAACGCCGAGGTGGGGAAGTCCACCTGGGGCCAGAGGAGCAGTCAGTTAGGGACCAGAGGAGCAGTCAGTAAGGGGCCAGAGGAGCAGTCAGTTAGGGGCCAGAGGAGCAGTCAGTAAGGGGTCAGAGGAGCAGTCAGTAAGGGGCCAGAGGAGCAGTCAGTAAGGGGCCAGAGGAGCAGTCAGTTAGGGACCAGAGGAGCAGTCAGTAAGGGCCAGAGGAGCAGTCAGTAAGGGCCAGAGGAGCAGTCAGTAAGGGGCCAGAGGAGCAGTCAGTAAGGGCCAGAGGAGCAGTCAGTAAGGGGCCAGAGGAGCAGTCAGTAAGGGCCAGAGGAGCAATCAGTAAGGGGCCAGTGGAGCAGTCAGTAAGGGGCCAGAGGAGCAGTCAGTTAGGGACCAGAGGAGCAGTCAGTAAGGGGCCGTCCTGCTGAGGACACAAGTTATCATTTCCCCTTTGGTTTAAACATGTCAACATTGTTTGTCAGAGAACATCTTCCTTGAGCCACGCGGCCCAGAGACTGAGGGCCGTCCATCCTGATGGGTTTGATAGAGGGGTCGTCCTTTGGTTTTTCATATGTATGCAACAAAAGTTTAGACTTCAATTATTATGCTGAATTAGCTAATGATGATGCATGTTGTTGCTGATCAAAAGTAGAACCAGAAAAATAATGATTTCAGCTACTTCCAGTGGAAGCCCCTCTGGGCCCCTGCAATACAATATGACGCTAAAGGGCAACAGAACAGTGATGGTTCAAAATATCTTTGGTTTGGAGTCATGGGGAAGGATACCTGAGCTGTATCGACGGGTTTTAGAATTCAGCAACATACTAAATATACTACCCAGGATATGCGCTTGGATGAGCGCATGCGTGTGTGTCCTGTCTGAGCGTGTGTGTGTGTTTGTGTCCTGTGTTCGCGTGCGCGAGTGAGTCCTGTGTTTGAGTGTGTGTGTGTCTCCTGTGTGTGCGTCTGCGTCCTGTGTGTGTGTCTGAGTTTGTGTCCTGTGTGTGCCTTGGCGTGTGTGTCCTGTGTGTGCGTCCGTGTGTGTGTCCTGTGTGTGCGTCCGAGTTTGTGTCCCGGTATGCGAGTATGTGTATGATACGTGTGTGGCATGTGCGTGGCATGTGTGTGTATGTACATGTGTGTGTTTAGCACCTGCAGGATGACGCTGTCAGGCTGGCTGAAGTTGGGAGAGCTTGAGCGTGCGTTTCCACTTCCTGGGATGGACGGCCAGAGACCAAGCAGCTTCCTTCCACACGTCAGAACACTGGCGGAGGACAGGAAAGGACAAGTGAATAAACACACCCAGCAGGGAGACCTGCTGGTCTTAGGGCCTGCAAGGACCTCCATACATCAAAATAGGGATGGGCAACGATCGTCGAATAGTCGGAGTCAAGTAGAAAATCGAATAATCAATGCCACTATCGTTATAGAATACACGGCTCTTCTCAATCATGTTGAACGCTCCGATCACTTGCATGGTCCTTCAAAACTTCCGATGATGAATAATTTTTTGATAATTCTTCGTTGCTAAGCATATAATGACCGCTGTCAAGGAAAGGGGATAAAAAAATTTCTGTCGTATCACTCCGCAAGTAGTCCGGTAACTTATCAACCCCAGCGTCCTCGGTTGCTAAGCGACGTCAACGTCTTTGGCGGACTATTTCTCTGCTGATCAACACTACGAATGCTGGTAATAAATAAATTGTAAAAAGACGCACCGTGTGAAGTTATTCTTTTGGCCATAGTTTCCATGTGATAAAGACGTGTCTGGTTCACGTCATGCAGGCTGTGTTCAGTAAAATAATTAGCGATCTGTTATCGGCGCATGTAGGCCTATCTGCCTAAGTTCATGTTGAAATCCTTTTGATGTTGAATGTAGATGGCGCAGTTGTTGAAACAATCATGATTTCATACAAATCATAAAAGCCTCACCCTGTGTCATTGTGTGTGCGTGTGTACGAGGTGCGTGTGTGCGTGCGTGGGGGGTTCTTGATTGACCGATTTTCAAATATTATTCCAATACTTCTCAGCGAATATCGTATAGTATTTTTGCCAGAAATGCACATCCCTACATCAAAACCGTGAGGTGCGGCCAACAGGATGCCAGCGTCTGAGCAGCAGTGAGAAGCCATCTGCTGGCTCCTGCGCTGGTCCAGTGTTCCACTGTGGTCCAGACTACAGCGCACTGCGCTCAGGACGCATGAGCCAGAAGATGGCTTCTCACTATGATGGCATCTCACTATGTTCCACTGGGGTCCAGACTACAGAATATTATATTTTTGTTTACTATCTATCTATATATTTTTTTAACTATTTACTTTACTATATATTTTTGTACTACATCTATTTTTAAGTAATATTCTTTTACTATAGAATATTACTTAAAAAAGATCTCCATCCAAACTGCTGATGTTCTGTTGCAGAAGCCCCCTCCAATACATGCTCAAGGGCAATAGCAGAGCTGCCCAGGTTACGCCATGACTCACTGTCTGAAGTTGAAGAGGGGCATGGTCACCCAGCCCAGCGCGTCGATGCTGCGCCGCTGCTTGCCCTTCTCCTCCGTGCCACCAGGGGGCGGTAGAGCCGTGGCGTACAGAGTCACAGTCAGCTGGGACTCACGGGGCAGCTGGTTGATCTGCACTGGGAAACACACCCTACAGGGATAGAGGTTGGGGAGAACGAGAGGACATAGGTGATCAAATATGAGTAAAAAGGACCTGTGCAGATCTACGTTACTTGTTCACTTGCGCAAAGTAAAGCAAGCACATCCCAGGGATAGAGCGTATGGCATGCTACCGTCCTAAACGTGTTCATTCCAACTAAACCATTCTGAATAACGCCTCTAAACGACTAACACAATAAGGCAGTGTAGCCATAGTGGATGAACTCAAGTTGCAGAAAAAAGACACGGATCTTGAAGGTATAGTATATTCATGTACACAATGCACGCATGATACTGGACAATAGAAGGAGGCTTCCAGGACACCGGGAGGGGCAGGTACCTTTGGTCCCAGACCACCAGGTGGAATAGGTACTTGCTGACCGCCTGCTTACTGGTGTGCTGAGGAGCACACAGCTCCGCCCCGCCGTGAGTCAGGGAGCAGGAGAGGAAGAAGCCCTCGTAACTGTTCAGATAGGACACACAACGCAGCACAATCGAGCTCACAACGGCTGCTGCTCAGACCTCCTCAGTCTGAGGACGGATTCACGTTCAGAATAAAGAACTAAAGAAAACAGCAAAAAGGTGTGAACCAACGTTTATTGGTTTATTATGGGGTTGTTTAAATAACGTCGTTTTGAAATTACAATGAATAAAGTCTTACTCATACAATCCCCCACACACACACACACACAGGCAAAGATCAATTCCATTACCAAGAGGTCTGCCTTTAATCAAAACCCAATCACATGATCGAAAGGGGAGGAACTGCAAGATCATAGAGCCCTATAACTGAGCAGCTAGAGTTTGTGTGTGTACGTAGCTCCAAGAGGTTTCAAACCATGCATTCGTTTCATGCGGTTGGAGTGGACAGAGTTTAAAGAGAGGTGCAGGGAGTGACACACCCTGGAATTCATCTGATGAGTTAGATGATGATGTCATGATGAGAACACAGAGGGTTGAAGCCTTATTACTGTTCTACTGGGAAGTGTAGAGGAAAGCACCAACACTACTTACTACTGATTCTACTGAGTCATATATAGTAGGTTATCAATATGTATGTACCATGTGCATACATATGAGGTGAGAGGAGAATAAAACAAGTGTGTGAGAGAGAGGAAGAATGAGAGAGAGGAGACGAGGAGAGAGTGAGAGAGAAGAGAAGGGGGGGAGAGAGAGAGAAAGAGGAGTAGGAGAAAGAGAAGGAGAGAGAGAAAGAGGAGTAGGAGAAAGAGAAGGAGAGAGAGAGAGAAAGAGGAGTAGGAGAAAGAGAAGGAGAGAGAGAGAGAAGCCCCAGGTTCTCTGGTCAACAGATGTTCCGGCTCATGGATTAAGAGTCAGGATTTCAAGCCACAACAGCTGGTCATCTGCAATTGGGAGCTTGCACGTGTGTAAGCGTGAGTGTGCGCGTGTGTGTGTGTGTGTGTGTGGAGGGACAAGAAGCTGGATTTTCAGGTTGTGGTAAAGAAGGCTTGACAGAACTTTGTACAGTGTGTCTCAAACACAGCCATGTTGAAGGTGTGTGTGTGTGTGTGTGTGTGGGGGTCGGCTTAGCTCAGGAGATAGAGCAGTCTTGTAACCGAAAGGTTGCTAGTTCGATCCCCAGCTCCTCCTAGCTGAGTATTGATGTGTCCCTGAGCAAGACACTTGCTCAGGGACATGCAAGACACGCTTCTGACGAGCTGGCTGTCGCCTTGCATGGTTGACTCTGCCGTCGGTGTGTCAATATGTGTATTAACCGATGTAAGTCGCTTTGAACAAAAGCATCTGCTAAATGCCCTAATTGTAATTGTGTGTGCGGGGGCCCTACCTGGCCGCCCAAGTGATGGGGACGCGGTGGGCCGAGTAGACGCTGAAGGAGAGCACGTTGTTCACCACGCCCGCCTCCTGGATGGGCGCAGTGCTGCGGCTGCTGGGCGGCGCTGTGTGGAAGTTGGCGTTGAAGGTGCTGCAGTACAGCTCCACCTGGTCCAGGATGGCCACTGTCAGCCTCTCCACCACCTTTTCTGTAGATCATTCCACATTTAATACACCCGCTCATTAGAGGCTCATTAGAAATTATCAAAAAAGCCCCACCCAGTTTTACTAAACATAGGTCATCAATCACTTTCTAACTCAGTTACCAGTTGGTCAAATACATCATTGAGCACCTCTAGTGTTGGATGAGCACGTTTGTGAGTTGGAGCATGAGGGGAGGGTCACTTCACGTACCTCTGTTTCCTTTGACAGCCAATACAGAGATATCCTGAGAGGGGGAGAAACAGGAGAGAGAAATCTTACTTTTCTACTTAAATGTCTTTTTAAATTAAATCCTAGGGCTAGTGGTGGTAAGAACCAGGTTCTACCTTCTGAACCTTCGGCTGCAGGCGACAAGGGCATGCTGGGAGCTGGCTGAGGGCAGAGGTCAGGTCGGCCGACTCCACGGAGGCCAGAGTACTGCACAGGGCCTTCACCGATTGGACAAGACGCTCAACATGCAGCAGCAGCTCAGCCTATCACAACGGGACCCGATCAGGTAGAGGAATTGGATTTATAAATAATAATAAAGAAAATGTTTATTGCTTCAACATACTTTAATTGTGTGTATGTGTGTGTGCGTGTATGTCTGTGTTTGTGTGTGTGTGTACCTCAGACAGGATGAGGCCTCAGCCTCGTTGTGATATGTATCCAGCAGAAGGGTGAGTGCCTCCCTGTCACACAAACCAAACTGGAATCAACCAAACATGTAGGAATGATGTCATGCTCCCTACATGCACAATATGTATAATCAAGCCGTTTTCTGAATCAATTAGATCACCAATCCATGGTGCCTCCCCTCTCCCTAGCAACCAGGGCCCACCTGGTGACGGTCTGTCTAATTGGCCGCTCTTGGAGCAAGATGCAGTGGTTCATGGTGGACGCCATTTTGTCATCTTCTTCCTGCAATTATAAAAAGAAGAAGGGGGGTAGTTAGAAACGACATTGAAGTGCATGAGGTCTATCCATTTGATCGCTGAGTGAGGGGTCACCATGGTGATGATGGAGTTAACCTATACGGTGTGAGTATACGCTGCAAGCTTTCGACACCCCTCAAACCAACAGTGTAGAATATACGTGCAATGGATCAACAGACATACAGGACAATAGTGTTTTTTGTATGTGCGTCTCTGTGTGTGTGTGTGTGTGTATCTGATCTGACCGTGCGAGCCAGCTCTGTGTTGATTGAAGCTCGCTTGGTGAGCAGGAGACAAATGTCCCACTCATACTTGAGACACTGCTGGACATACTCAAGACCGGCCAGCGTCTGGGAACTGGGAGACGGAAGAGAGAGACATGAGAGAGAGACAGACATGAGAGAGACATGAGAGAGGGACAGACAGAGACATGAGAGAGAGACAGACATGAGAGAGACATGAGAGAGACATGAGAGAGAGACAGACAGAGACATGAGAGAGAGACAGACATGAGAGAGA